>NC_140591.1:1312836552-1313060753 GCF_964204655.1 Triturus cristatus
TAGCACCCTTTTACTCTACGCTTCCCCTTGCATCTCTAATGAGATGCAAAGGGGGCGTTCCAGAGTAAAATAATAGGAGAAATGTCGCTAAGCGACATTTCTCCTATTATCAAGAATGTCGCTAACCCTGTTATAGACAAAAAAAGCAGCGCTAACCGCGGTTAACGCTGCTTTTTTACGTCTGCTAATTTTCAGACTTAGCCATGATATCCTATGGAAGGAGGATATCATGGCTAAGTTTGCCTGTCCCTATCAACAAGGTAACGTGTGATTATCGCTGGGTTTCCAGCGATAATCTCACGTTAGCCTGTTAGCGTGAGGATTTTTATCGCTATTGAGATAAGCGTTGCTAATAGCACGCTATCTCAGCGATAAAAATTCACGCTAGCCGGCGATAATTATCCTCACGCTAAGAGCGCTGAGCGATAATTATCGCCGGTTGTTGTTGATATGCCCCTTGAATGGCTAGAGGCACAGCTCCCCAAAAAAGGGGATAGACCTAAACATTATGGGTCATTGCGTTGAATTCCCCGATGGCCACAGACAACACTTGAATAACCTTTATGTATTGTGCATGGAGTCTAAGAATCAGATGTTACATTTTTCAAAAACAAAGCCTATTTTTACAACGTGTTTCCGTCGGTTTTGAGTCACTTTTTAAACACAAACTGACGCAAAGTTTCTGCTGAATTTTTTACAAATCAATGCAAATAAATATTTGTGTTGGTTTGCAATACAATGTAACACAATGCAGCGCAGTGCACTGCCTTGAATTACTGTGCTTCAACGGGGTGTTCCACGGCTGGTACATGGGCGTTCCCATGCAGCCACCCATGGGTTTTGACTCAAAGAATTGTAGAAAGGAACTCCCACCAAAATCCTGTGCCTGCCTAAGGCAGGTGTAATGAGGAGAATGCTTTTAATTTGAGATAGGTAACATAACATCTCGCAAGCAAGTGTTAGAAGTCCTGTATGACATCCCCTCAATTCTACTGCCTTCTTTAGAGTGTAGCAGAATGTGTTGTTCCAACGGCCTAATCTACTATCTCCATTCTCACAATATGCCTTGACCCCACACCTGGCACCCTTGAAATGGTACCCTGTCTTTTTGAGATTGCCATTTAAACCATGGCAGTCCCTGTGAGATAGTCATCCTATTTGCCCTGATCACCCCCATTTTTTGACTGATACTGGTGGTTAATGACTCGGATTGTGCCCTGGACTCTGCTAACCAGACCAGGGCCAGTGTTCTGTTTAAAAGGTGTATGGTAATTATGTTTAATTAAAATTGGTACGACAACCTACCTGTAAGCCACTAGTATATGGTAGGGCATGCAGGTTTAGTGGTCCAGTAGATTGAATCCACTTAAGTGTGCACGGCTGTGTCACCTGCCGTCATTTTATGGTTCAAATCTCTTTATTGCATTTAACAAAAGACACATTAGCATACATAGAACACCCGTAGCTGCATCAAATGCCACAGCCTGCTTGGGTCAATCAAAACCACAACAATCCCTCCCCACCACCCACTTACTCCACCCTCTGGGTACCCATGACAATTTGCATGATCCCATAAGGTACTACTATACATTTGCAGTGGTGTCTCCTCCGCTATGGTGGAGAAACATTGCCCCACTGCTTTCAAGCAGTGGAAAATAAAAGAAATATAAAATGATAATTACTTAAAATTATTATCATTTTATATTTCCTTTGGGGGCAGGCGGGTGGGCGGCCTGCTGCTCTGCTCATGGAGCAGGGCAGGGGAGGAGTGGTTTGCCCACTCCTAAGTGCGCAATGACTGTTTGGTCGGCCTTCTCGGGCTGCCCAAACCAGTAATGCACACTTTCCCCTTCCCCATGCAGGCTGCATTACAGCCTGCATGGAGAACATGCCCATCCCCATACAGCTCCTGGCCAAGCTCAGACCAACCACAATGCTGCATTGCAGCGTTGTGATTGGCTTAGGGGAGAGAGTCTGGCTGCCTGCTTCCTGTTCCTGAAGACGGAAGCAAGAGAGCAGGACCAGAGAGGCGGGACCCTTGACCTGGTGGAAAGGTAAGTTTTTTTTGTGAAGAACTCTCCCGCAATCACGACATCGCCCCCGCATGACACCCCATTATCCCCCGCGGTTGCACCCCACCCATGAGCCATGCCACTTGCCACTGTACATTTGAGGCCTCACCCTAGGCGGCTGTGTCAGCTTGCATACTGTCCCCTACCTCCCTTCACCTCAGCGGAGGTATCTAGGGCATGTTAATTCCCTAAACTCCACAGACAACAGAGCAATGATGGGGTGCCATAACTCCCTGTACAAGTCGCCCCCTGTTAGTAAAGGAGAGCCTCTCCATACTCAGCACATACCACAATTGGTGAAGCTAACCCAGCTGTGCTGAGAGTGTATCAGCACCCCAGTGTGTCATGATATTCTGAATGGCAGCTCCCAGAGCGGGCCCTGTAAGACGTCATCTGAGTTATTTAAGAGGAAACCTAAGCATATTTGGAAGCCCCACATGATTTAAACAGGGAAAGGTGGGAACTGTGTGCATCTATGTCAAATATGATCGTGTTCCAATATCATGTGAGTTTGGAGCAATCCCAGAGCAGGTGGAGCTGTATCCCAGATGAGCCACATCCCCTCAAGCAGTCTGCACTTCTTGAAGGGTTACCTCTATGTAAGTCCAATAGGTTGTGATTTTGGTAGCCGTCTCAACGCTAGCTCTGTTTTGCACAGTGTGGCTTGCCCTATAATATATTTCTCCCCATGCCCTCTGTGACAGGGGTTGCCCCAATCCTGTCTCCCAGCATTTCTGTCCCGCTGGCTTAGTCCATGGAGGTCTGTAATGAGTCGTTTGTTTGAAATCTTTGTGACTAGCCACCATTCACAGGGAGTGAGGGGTCTCTGCACACTGCTCATAAAGTCATATGAGTCAGCCAGTGTCATATCTGCATGTAGTGCATCCTCTCCGCCTCCGGCACCCTATAATCTGTATTGCAGCTGTTCAAAGGGGAGGAGGCCCCCTTCGTCAAAGAGGTGGCTGATTAACCAGTACCCAGCCAGTAGCCAAAGCTGATACACTTGCTGATCAAGTCCCGGTGTAAGGTCAGTGTTGTCTGTTACAGGCATTAAAGGAGAGACAAACAACGATAAACTTTCATGTACGCAGTGTCACCCTATCCCACACCCTGATTATGGCCCTAGTAATCGGTGATGAGTACAGATCTGATGGGCGTGCCGTTTGCGAACTGCCTACTCCACCATCTTGCTTCCTTTAATGAGGTCTCTGTTCTTTGCCATCACTGCTCCTGGGATGTGCCTTGCGACTTCCGCAGTGATTCCCCTGTGCCCCAAACCGTCGTATGCTAGCGGACCAATCGTGAGGCTCCTGTGGGTCGGTGGGCAGGTGGGCAGCCAGGCTCCCGGTAGTGGCATTTACAGAGGGACAAGGAGGCGCCACTAACTTGGCCACGCCCCCTGCTGTCATTTTAAAGCCATCCCTGTTTTTCTGGTTGATTTTAAAATAAAAGTATATGCAAATTCGACTTTGGAATTAAAGGTACTTCCAAAGTCTTAAAGTACCTTATTTTTACGTAAAAAGTCCCCCATAAGGTGTACCCTACATGCCCCCGGGGTAGGGTGCCTTGTAACTATAAGCAGGGACATTATAAAAGATGTTTTATATGCCCTGATAAGCAGGGCCGGACTGGGAACCAAAACTCACCCTGGCAAAATGCTCGCTGGGCCCCCCCGGAGATTGGGGATACGGCCGAGCTCTTTGCCGAGGCCGGTTTCGGAGGATTTTGTTATAGGGACTGAAAACGGGCCGTAACAAAAATGGCCCCCAGGGGCCTAAAACTGGCCCCCACCCTGGCGGCCCACCGGGGAATGCCCGTTGCCCGTTACGGCCAGTCCGGCCCTGCTGGTGAGGGAAAAACTGTCAATTACGTTTTTCCTAATTGTAGTACATTAGCTTCATAGGCTAACATGTGAAGGCTTTATTAAACGTTAATTAAGCCTAGCTATTGACAGAAGTGAGCTACAATGATACTTCAAACTGTATAAATAATAGTTAGAAAAAATCAAACAACTTGCCAAGGTTAGATTTATTATAACTATGAGAGAATTTTTTGCATAGAACTTGTTTTTCTGATATTCCTAAATCCAGCTCTAGAGTGGCCTCTTCTGATGTGCCAGCCACTGGCAGGCTGAGCCAAGCTGCTCCTATGAGGTTTGAAGTGGCCTGAAAAGAAACAAAGAGAAATCTGGTGAAAGGAGATCTACAGTGGCAGAGTAAAAGACAGGAAGGGGGCTGGGTAGCCAAGCTGGTCTTCAAAGAGGGAGTGTTTGGTATTCCATCTTCCATGACATGTCTTTGTTATGATGAACAGAGTTGTAAGTATGTCATGGGGGTTCTGAGGTGGAATGTAAAGTTGTCAGTCGAGGCTGATGCTGGCTTGCTGATGGATGAGATCTTACTCCTGAAATAAACTTCATAGAACCAGCCTTCCTGTGTCTTCAATTTATCTATCAGGAATGCTTCACTGGCGTAGTCGGCAGGATGGAGAAGATCCTAACTCAAAGGATTGGTGAGAGATAACCTTTTCTTTTTGGGATACCTCTTCTAAAGCGGTTATCCTATCTCATTAACTGGTGAGCCCTTATACTCTTCCATCATACTCATTATATTTTTGGACTGGAAGCAGTAGCCTACGTTTCATGCTGTTACTTTGAACTGCAATTGAAATTGATCTGAGCCATTGAGAGTGACAATCTACTTGTTGTGGCATGACTTTAATCTAAAATAATTGGTCATACCTGCTAACAAATAAATCATTTATGTTGGATCTTCCACGGACAACGTGTAACAAGTAAAACTGGAGAAATCTTGTTACCCGTCTGTTTATTGACTTTGAATCGTTGGTGGTTTAAGGGTTATAATTTCCCACTTTGAATCACAACCTCCCATGGATGATGTTTAACAAGTTAAACTAATGAAGGCTTGTTCCGTCTCCGTATATTAACTCGAATTTTCAGAAGTTTTAGCTTTCAGTTTTGCCACCTTAAATTACAGCGCGATATCCCTTTGAAAATAAATTCAAAATATTGATTTAGTTCACTCATCTCATTCTGGTATCTCTAAGAGTAAAGAGAGATTATGCATGTCATATTGGTGGCCTGGTATGGACAATATGGTTGAAAGTATTATAAGAGACTGTATTCCATGCATGCTAAGTGACAAATCTAAATGTACACATGAGCAACCAATGGTTTTAAGAAAGCGTCCAAATAGACCTTGGCAGGATATTGCTTTGGACAGTGTTGGGCCAATGCACAGTAAGGAGTCACAATCATAAATACTAGCTGTGATTGATATGAATTCAAGATGGCCTGTGATTTTCTTTTTATCGACAATTGACTCTAATAATGTGATTCAATGTTTGAAAAATCTGTTTGCTGAGGAAGGTTTTCCAGAATCTTTGTTAACAAACAATGGGGTGCAATTGATCTCTAAGGAAATGGAAGAATTTCTGCTCTCTAAGGGTATCCTACATAAGACTTGTTCTCTGTATCATCCTGAGGCTAATGGCATGATTGAGAGATTTAATAGGGACATTAAGGAAACTATTGTCTTAGCTAAATATCAATCATTAGACTGGAAAAAAGAGATTGTAAAGAAGGTGGAAGAGTATAGACTGTCTCCACATGCAACTACAGGAAAAACACCTTTTCTGTTGTTCAGAGGGAGAGTGCTCAATACTACAGTAGAGCCATCTTGCGTCAACAGATATGAATTGGCTATAGGTAAAGAGAGTATTTGTGATGGTTTGATGATGCAAAGGAAGGATGAAGAGAAAGCCATGCTTAGGAAGAAATATTTTGATTCAAAGAAAGCTATTACGAAAACTATTGTAAAAGTTGGTGATTGGGTGATGAGAAAGCGTCCTGGTTTGCTAGGAAGTCCATCATCTAAATTTATAAAACCTATAAGGGTTATTAAAGTATTTAATAATGCGATACAAACACAAGATCATCGTATTTGGAACGTAAATAGAGTGGTAGCAGTCAAAGAAAACCTTGACTGCAAGGTTAATGATAATTCACCCAATGAAGATCATGCTGTAGTTGGTGAAACAAGAGTTGCCAGGATATTCTGTGCTGGTACAATTCACATTGTTATTTATCCAAGTAAGCAAACCACTGGTTAGGTTGCCCATACCTCTCAATTGAACAGACTTCCAATTACAAAAGAACATTGGAGTTTCTGGTTCATCACATTTCCAAGATCCCTCTAAAATAAAGTAAAACAATTCAACAATTTGGTTATAAAATTGCAAACAACATTTTTAAACCATGAACATCCCAAAGAATTAATGTTATAAACAAACTATGGGTAATTCTGTTGTTTGGAAAAAGACAAGCAAAATAATTCGATAATCTGTTTAATGGGCTTCTACCTTTCCACTGAGAAGATATATCTCTTGAGAAATTGTTCATTGGTGTGAACTATTATCTTCCTCCTTCTTAAATCCTGCTTTTCTCTTTTCCATGGGACTCTTAAAAAACTCCCCAGCTTTTACAATCACACAATCACTCGCAATTAATATTTGTTCAAATGGCAATGGTACAGTCTACATCGATGATGGAATTTTATTCTCCAAGTCAACTTAATTAAAAGATGTATATAGACGTATCCTAAATTCAGTTCATTTTGTATCAGAATTTTCAGAATTTCAGAATCTTATATCAGTATACAGACGTTTTTCAATAAAAGCCTTTTCTTATAAACTGGATACCAACACTAGCCTTCACTAGCCTTCACAAAATGTATTCTTTCAAAAGCTTGGGTAGTTATTATAGTGAGAAAAGGCATGTTTTCTCAAATAAATAAAAGAAGAGTACAATATTTTATTATTTTAATTGTGTACTCCTTATGAGTTAAGCTTATTTTCCATCTACCTAAAATTAATGGTGCAAATATGAACATTTGTAGAAATGTTCTTTACATCTTTTGGCCAACTGACACCCTCTTTCAGTGGAGGATTTGAACTCCTACGGTCTTTGTTTCTCGGTACAATACTTGCATTATCACAATTGAATTGCAACATAGGTCTCTTTTCTATGCTGTGTTACCATAATCTCGTTCTTTGTTTTGAGTTATGACCAGTTACATTCGCCTTACATCGTCGGCCAATAGCAATTACCAATAGAGTGCAAATGTCCGTCATGTGCTCTGAAACTTATTACCGAAACTCTGCTTCACCCACAAAGTCAGTACTATGATCACATTTTGAAGTCCACTCGGGCTGAAGAAACTGCAGCTTTGATTTTTTCATCTTCTTATTTTGCACATCAATATCTTTTTTATTTTTTTTTCTAGGCGTATTTGATGTTTTTACTAGTCATGCTAGGGTTTAAATAATTGCAAAGCAAAGGGTTATACACCAAAGTAATAGCAAACCTGTCACAAAGTGTATCTGGGTTTATGTTTGGGCCATTGCTAAAAACCTCAGTAGTCAGCGCTCTACCGATGCCTAATATATGATGCTTGTTACAACTGTCAGCTTAAGGGTTGTCTACCCCCAAATATCGTTCCTTCTCGCCTCCATATTGCTGTAACTCTTTTTTGATGGCATTAGGAGTCTGTGCACTGTACTACTGCTTGTCAGTGCAAAAGTGATTGTGCACACTCCCAAAACATGGTAAAATTGGCTTACATCTGATTGGCATTTTTAATTTATAGGTAACTAGTAAAGTGGTGTTATAGTGGTATACCATATACCTAGGGTCGTAAATTAAATGCTACTAGTGGACCTGGAGCACTTATTGTACCACCCACTTACATAGCCCCTTAAAACGTGTCTCAGGCCTGCCATTGCAGCCTGTGAGCAGTTTAAAACAACCAATTCCACCAGGCAAAATCAAACCATTGCCAGGCCTAAAGCTCTCTTTTGAATGCGTTCAATTAACCCCTAAGGTAGACCCCAGACAGCCTTAGGGCAGTATGCAGTGTATTTAAAAAGTGGGACAAATACTTTTAAGTTTTACATGTCCTGGTAGTGAAAAACTCACAATTAACTTTTTACTACTGAAGGTTACCTTATTACATTTAATACGTGATAACATTTGTTTGTGAGAATGTAGAAATGTCTCGCTTGGTGCCTTAGGAATTGTAATTTAAAATCCTCTTTAATGATAAAGTTGGATTTTGAGTCACAATTCTCACAATGCCACTTCTAGAAAGTTGGCATTTTCTTGTAGTAACCTTTTAGTGCCTGCAGCCTGCTCCTGATTCACATGACTATATGTAGTTGGCAGATAGCCACACCATAGAGGGCCAGGGTGTAGGATGGATGGGCTAACCTGGTAGGATGAGGGGCGTAGCTGTGCACAGTCCCACTTGCCTTTTGTGACTCCAGGCACCCTGGGAACAGGCGAGGGAGGCAGGAAATTTCAGACACCTCTGTGGGGTGGGGGGAACCTCAGAAGTTTCTTCCACTTTAAAGCTGCAACCAGGTATATAATTGGGATTCATTAACTCACTCTTCAGTTCACTTCTGCACCTGTGGAAGGGCTCGCAGAGGACTGCCCTGCTGTCTGTGGCCTGCTGTGTACTTCTGAAGACTTCATTGTGCCATCCAAGTAGTGCCCTGCTGCTTGAGATCTGATTTTATTGCTTGAACACAAGACTTCCAAAGTGACTCCAAGGGCTAGTGGCTGATTTCCTGATCAGACCTTTAGGGATAGCAAACTTGGACCCGCACCTGGACCCAGCTTGAGAGAGTCTAGACCCTCCTAGCGGTGCCCTCCAGTCCTGGATCCTTTGAAGAAAACTTGGGACTTTCTGACAAAAGGTGCCCTGAAAACTGAGAGGAGACAGGGACCTACCTGCTCGCTGTCCTCCCAAGGTGTACCACCGGTCAACCTGACTTGGCAGTAGCTCATACGTCGTCCTTCTCCACAGCAGCAAATCCTGGTCAGCGGATCCTGTCCTGAAGGGTGTTTGACCTTGTGGAGCCCTTGAGGCTACAACTGCATCTCTGTCTACCTGGGAATTTTCAACTTCCATAAACGAGACTGATTCCAAAAACAGAAATCTTCATCGCTCCTCTGCCCAGAGGATCCCGATGATGATACCTACTTCTTGGACAGCACCGGCTGCCATGCCCCATGGAACTTTTCCTTCTCAGACATTTTTTCACTACATTTTTCTAAATCTGAAGGTAAGAGGAAACTAGGGGTGGGCGGAATTTGCGGAATTAACTTCCGCAAATTATCGCGAAAATGCAGAAAATCTCCGCAAACACGCCGGAAATATCGCGAAGACGCGGAAGTTTTTTTGCCGCCTGTTCGCGGTATTTTTTGCGTGATCGCGGGTCGCCAACTTACCCATGCGGTTGCTCAAGGGCGCGGCCATCTTGTTTTCACTTGTCCCGCCCTCTCGCGATGCTTACTTCTTGTTCCGGGTCGCGCAATGCATGTTCGCGCCTGTTCGCGGTCGATATTTCCTGTTCGCGACCGCTTTTACTTGATCGCGTTGCTTTTTGCTTGCTCGGGGAGAAAATATCGCGCGAACTTGCCCACGTGGTCGCAATGGGCGCGGCCATCTTGTTTTTCACTCTATTGCATGGTTCTGGGGCCTGATTTTCAATCCTCCCTAAATCTTTTCAATCCTTTGTTTATAGCCACTTTTTTTGGATCTTTATTACTTATTATTTCTCTAACTATTTTCCTGCTTCTATATTTTTGGTTTTTGTCTACTTTTTTTTTGTTTTTTAGCTACTTTTTCACTCTTTCTATTGCCTATTTATTTCCTTTACTTACTTTTTTAATTTTATTACCTTTTCTTTCCCACCCCGTCTCTCATCCCCAGAACCATGTCAAAGGGTAGGGCTCGCCGCAGCCAGAGCCGCGACCGCCTTCCATGTGGAAGGCGGCGCCCACAAAGGGTGCAGGCACGGGCCTTATTTGGGGAGGTGGAGTTGGCTGCACTCATTTTCTTTGTGCAGCGCCACCTCCCCTCAACCCTGGCAGCAGGTGGCAGGCCTGGGTCCGGGTACGGCCTCCGGGAGCGTCGGCAGCGGAGGGGGAAGGTGCGCCGGGCAGTGTCGCGCATCTCTGGCGTCCGGCGCACCCAGGCACACCTGACGCACCGGTGGTCCGACATCCTGGACCGTGAGCAGGACCTGCTGGACCTGCTAGGAGTGGAGGTCCCGGGGCTTGGTGAGTACCTATTTAATTATTACAACTTTGTGTCTGTTCTTCTGCTCTATGTTATATATTGCGAATATCTTTTTTTCCTTCCAACCAGCTAGAATGTTGCTGCTTACAATACATTCCAGGTTAATAACGTTTAAAAGTCTTCTGTGATTATTATGACACAGGTGCTCTTCTGCGCTACTACTAATCTTACTTGTTTGCAGCTTTGCGTTTGCGCTTGCTTAGCGTGATTCTTTACGAGTTTATTTTAGAGAAATTAAGTTACGTAATGCTACAGTGACTCACGTCCACTCCTTACTTTGTCCTGTCACTAATAGAGAGGGGCGGATTGATACTTAGGTTTAGGGACTTTGTAGTTGTATGAGCTTCTAATTGGTTAGTGGTATGCGTGATGCCCCCCCTCACTCAGTTACGTGACGTGCTGCTATTACGGCAGTCTTTAGAACCTTTTCTAGTTTGTTCAATGAGTGGAGGTAGGCTTAGCAGTTACTTAGCAGTAGCAGATCAGCATCAATCAAACCAAAATTTGGTGTATACAAAAAATGTAGTCATGTTCATGTGTCCTCCATGATTGGACCATACGCATTGTTGAGGAATACAGTGGAAATGCATACTTAATGTACAATTGGCATGCCTGGAATAGGTGGGCTAGGTTGGGTGGTACGTTGTACTACTACTTAGGCTTAGTTGTAACTTAGATTTCTGGAATCAGAATGGAAGACTGGATTACTGTTGATAAATAGTAACTTAAGTAGTCGAACTGTGAATCCCCCGATATTACATGTTGACCAGATGAGATCGGTCAATGTAGTTATTGCAATTGTTGTTTACATAAGTGTTTTTTGACCGTTGTTGAAAAATATTGTATTTGTTTGACACCATCCATCAATGTTTGTCTCTTTCTTATATCTTTCCTGTTCATCAGCACCCAGGGGCAGACGGGCAGGGACTGGGCAGTCGGCGGGACAGGAACACCACCAGGAGGACACCGCTGAGGGCTCCTCTGCTGGCCCCAGTAAGTCTTCTTGTTTTTAATAATATTTCTTATTCCATAACTTTTACTGCCCCATTTCTCCCGAACTATAGTGTGTTTCCAAATGCTATTTTTTTACCACCAATTATCCTTCGATCTGTACGGTTTCAAAAACCTTATCCCTGCCTCCGCTATGATGACTCTGAGTACTACTACATCCTATCAATCTGTCTGTACTGTAGTAGCTAGTCTTGCCCAGTTGGCCAGTGCCACTCTTTGTGAAAGGTTGTAATATAAAACTCATATTCACCAGTAGCACGTACAATCCGTTGGGTCGTTGTCTTGTACTACTTTGACTCTTATTGATGTTGAGGCTTTGAAAATTCACAGCAACAGCCCTACCAGATTTCTTAATATTTTGATATGATACCCTATATGACATACCACTGTTGTAGGGATCTTGCACATACATTTGCACCAGAAAATAGGATGTTGGTGATGGTAGGTTGGACCTTCCTTGCACACCTCAATCAGAAATTCCGCACCCACCACAATTCCACTGCTTGACTATAGTACTGTCTTGTCATACCTATTAGGTGTCGGAACCCTCCCCCCAAGATACCAACAAGTAGACAACCCAGAACATAACACACCCAACCTCTGTCGTGGAAGCAATTCACATGCACACCCTTACTTTCATTTGCTCACTCGTGTAACTTAGTCCACTCCACACCAAATACCACGAAGTCTATGTAAGTTTAAAATGTTTATTTCAATTTGAGAAGGTCTGTACACTGTTTTCTTAGCAGCACCAACTGGCAAATCAATAACATTAAAACAATATACATTGTTACACTTATACAGTTGGGAATTAAATCATGATAACTGAACAGTGGTGGAAGGCAGCACCACCATCCCATAGCAATTTAGTTTATATACATTTATAAATGAAGATGTGAGTGAATGGACCCCTCACCTCAGAAGAACCTAGTACTGGTAGTTTGTGCATCGTTCAGAAGCTCTGGTTCGTAGAAGGGAATCTTGCGTCTAATGCGAAAAAAGAAATGGTGTGCGTTAGTATATTGCAACTTGCAAGCATTTCTCAGCCGTGCCAAAAAGTGTAGCATCTATGGATAAGCAATATGGACTAACAGTAACAGTAGTACACCAGTTCTTCCTAAAAAAGTGGCTTGTTAATGTTTGTTGACCGCTTGTACGCAGCGCGTAGACTAGACAGTAGCAGTGTGAGGCAGGTCATGTGGCCTCAAAGGTGTCTTAAGAAGCTGCAAGGTAAAGGTAGCATCACATGTGCATGGCTAGGTCTAATCAACCAAAGGCTACAATGATCATATAACTATTAGTGTCTACTCTACTACTACCTGATTTGTACTAGTGATGTATGTTAGCATTAACTCATTTTTCAACCTTGCTACTGATCAATAGGGGGGAGGTGTATATGACGCCTAATAAATGTGTAATGTTTTCTAGGCGCACTACCGACCACCAGTGCTGGGGCCAGTGAACAAGGCGACGCGGAGGGAGAGGATGCGGCAGTTGCTGCCGATACCGACGATGGAGCGGTAGGGGGAGTGGCAGCACCAGTGGCAGGCGGTGGTAAGTTAGATTCATAATCTTTAACTATTTTTGAACTTGACAGCACACTCACTGCAAGGGTGTACTGTATGTATATGTATACTGTACAGTTGTGACTTAGGGCCCACATTAGGATGGTGGGCGTATTGCCCCCGCCGGGCCGGCTGGAACTGCCGTCACCGCAGGGGCAAACCTCCCGCCATCCCTGTAGAAAATATTCAGACATGTCCAGACGGATAAAGGGTTCAATATGGCGGTGGTGTCTCTCTCACCACACCGCCAGCCATATAATCTGCATTTTGGAATGCCTTTGCGTGGCGGCATTGCCGTCCGCCACGGAAAGGCATGCACACATTGCAGAGTATGCTTGGGGGCCCCCATGGAGGGTACCTACCGATGCTATGGTACCCCCCGACTTTCAAAGCAAAACGTGACAGGCTCCGTGCGGGGCCCGTCATGTTGTGCTTGGAAAAGCAGCACAACATTTTAGCATTGCTTTCAGGAAAGCCAACCAGAATTTAAATAAAAAAAAACAGGGTGCGCCCGCCACTGTGCCGGGCGCATCATCCTAATTAATTGTCCCCATGGGACCCCCACCCTTTTTAGCAGTCGGATGGCGGGCGGACAAAGTCCGCCCGCTATCCGATGTCGTAAGTAAGTATGAGTTCTTGGGGACGTTTGAAGAGTCAACTAGAAGACTAGAATTCCCTTTAATTGGTATAGGACTAGGAGCCGGAGTATTGAGTAACCGATGGCCTCATCTATCTGATTTGAACTCCGCTTTGAAAGTTTTATGGAGAAGAGCACCTGGTGCACTGTTCAACTAAAAAGTGTAAGACAGGTGGAAGGAAGAAGGACGGGCGCCTTTTAAAATGTTATGTACTACTGTGCTTTATTTTATTTTTTTAAACTTATTTTTATTGCCATTTTCATATTTCACTCAGTGTACATTATACAAAGTTTCGCAGAGTTAAGTCAATTGTACATCCAATGGTGGTACCGTTCATCTGTGTATACTGGTGGTACGTCAACGGGGAGCATGCGTAACGTATAGATATATCGTATTGCGTATACCCTGTTGTCTCAGGTTCCAGATATGGCACATGAACTGGGGTGGAACAGGGGTATAACCTGGGGGACGGGAGTGGAAGGACATCCCCAGTTACTCTTGCCAAGGTATGTAACGCCGTATGGGGGAGGCTCCTCTGTGACTCACGGTTGCCTATCATATGTGGTTCGACCTAGAGCTGCAACAGTATACCTGATACTGGGGCTGGCCATGCGGTCATGTGGTTGGTATTTCGGGAGATTGGTTAGGGAGGGTCTGTGACTGCGTGTGCCGGGCTGACGGTGTGGGTAAACCATCTGTTGAGTCTGTTCCCGGGGTTAGCTGCTTGAACTGATATAATAGCATGGCCCATTCCATAGATATAGGGTGTTTGCGGATCCCTCTCACCTCCTCCTCCCGCAATGTCTCCTCCTCCGCCGTCGCCCATTTGTGTGTAGCCCCCACCCAAGCCTCCAACGGTGGACCGGTGGGGGAGCGCCAGTGCATGGCGATGCTGCGTTTGGCTAAAAGCACCGCAAGGGAGAGAAACCGGGTCTGCACCCTGTGCTGTTTACTTGCGTGAAAGACGCCTATGGCGCTGGCCTCCCATGTGTTCATGCAGGTCAGCCCCGTGAGGATACCCAAAGTAGTGTGAATGTGGTGCCAGAAAATTTGTATAATGGAACAGTTCCAAAACATATGTCGGAAATCTGCATTCTGTTCGTGGCATCTGGGGCATAAGAATTGAGTGTCGGGGTAGAATCGTTGGAGGCGCGCGGGTGTTAAGTAGGCCCTGTGCAAAATGTAATATTGGATATTCTTAAAGCGTGCGTTCCTCGAAACCTTCTTAGGGTACTTCAAAGCCCTCTCCCACTCACTCTCATGGAGCACACGCCCGATTTCTGCCTCCCAGGTGGCTCTCAGGGTCTCCAGTGGTTTATTAGTCAGTTCCCGTATGGCTTTATAAAGCCATGTAGTTAGATGGCATCCTGCTCCCATGTGTAGGATCGTGTGGAGAACTGGGTGTGTGCTTGGTTCCCCCTTGATTAGGTCCTGATATGGTCGGTAGCTGTCTAGGAGTTGACGGTGAAGCAGGAATTGCCCCGGGGGAAGATCGTATTCTTCCGTAAGGCTGCGGAACGGTCTTAATTGCCCATCCTCGAACAAAGACCCCACTTCTGTTATGCCACACAATGTCCACGTGCGAAGCGTGTTATTTGTGTAGTAGTGTTCCTGTCTGGGCCAGCCCACCAAGGTGAGTAAAGGAGAGTACAAAGGAGCCCCCGGGGACATGCGGTGTATCCGCAGCATGCACCTGCGTGCTACTGACACCTGTAGAGGGTATGTGCGTTTTGGTTTAGTGTCAGGGAGGAGTAAGCGACGGATCTCCGGAACCGATATCCGTCCTGCGATGGTGTGAGTTTCCACAGTGTACCTGTCTGCCGTCCAGTGAGACAGCCATTGCAGCTGTGCTGCCAAGAAGTAGGCCTCGAATGAGGGGGCTCCCAAGCCGCCCTGTGTGGTGGGCAACTGCAATTTTTTCAGGGCTATCCTGTGTCTGGCGGATCCCCAAATGAGTGCGCTGAGGAGGGAGTCTAGATCCCGAAAGAAGGCTCTGGGCGGGATTACCGGCAGATTGGTAAAGAAATACAACAACCGTGGAACCATAATCATTTTGGCCAATGCCACTCTCCCAATTGGGGCCAGCGGGAGGCTCCTCCAAAATCCGATCGCTGCCCTGATACCCGCCAATGCCCTGTTATGATTACCCTCGAACATATCTGTGGAGGAGTGGTAGAGACGGACCCCGAGGTATCGAGGGGCCTCCGCGCTCCAGGGCACCCGCTGATCACCCAGCCGAACCTCCTGTGGGGGCAAATCCGGATGCAGCGGGTATATCGTGGACTTATCCCAATTCACCCGCAATCCCGAGGCCACAGAAAAGTCCGTCAACGTCTCCCAGAGGGGGGTCAGGTCTTCCGCGATGTCCCGTACATAGATCAATAGGTCATCAGCGTATAAGGAAACGCTATGTACCGTGCCTGCTACCGGGATGCCCCAACTCTCCCCCTCCCTCCGCAGTCGTATGGCGAGAGGCTCAACCGCTAGAGCAAACAGTAGCGGGGACAACGGGCAGCCTTGTCGCGTGCCCCGCTGGACCGCGAACTCCGTCGATATGCATCGGCCCAGGCGTATCCGCGAGGTCAGCCCGGTGTACAGTAGGCGCGTGTAGGCTAGCAGGATGGGCCCAATGCCCGCTCGTTGTAGCACCGAAAATAGGAACTGCCAGGTGAGGGAATCAAAGGCCTTCTCGAGATCTAGGATGAGACAGGCCGCCCTAGGGTATATCCCCCTCACCTGATCTTGTATGTGGAAAACCCGACGTATGTTCTGGGACGTGCGTCTGCCGGGTATAAATCCGCACTGATCCGGGTGGACCAGAGAGCGTATGATTTGCACGTATCTATCTGCAAGAGTTTTCCCAAGGAGTTTGCAATCGGCGGACAACAGCGATATGGGGCGATAGGAGGCCATTTGTTGCGGGTCCCTATGGGGTTTCAAGAACGTCACGATTACAGATTCTCGCATGGAATGTGGCAGTTCTCCCTCTTTCAGTGCCGCCGCAAACATCTCCACCAATCGAGGGACTAGGTGTGCCGAGAATGTCGAGTAATATTCTAAGGGAAACCCATCTAGTCCCGGCGCCTTATTTCGGGCTAGGGCCTGCAGGGCCCGTGTCACATCGGCCGCGGATATTACGGCGTCTAGGATCTCCCTCTCTGTCCTCGTAATTGTTGGGATAGGCAGGGGATCGAGAAATCGATCCACTACAATTTGTGGGGTGGAGGCGGGGTCACTATATATTTCCGCGTAGTAGTCGCGGAAAGCCCCAAGAATCTCTCCCTGAGAACGCACCAGTTCCCCCCTAGGATCCAATATCTCGGTAATGGGTTTGATGTCCGTGTCCTGTCTGGCCAGCCACGCCAAGAGAGTGCCCGTTTTGTCCCTTTCTTTATGCATCCGTGTAGCGTACGAACGGAAGTTGTACCGTCGTAAATCCGCAGTTGCAGCTTGATAGGCAGTTTTTGCTTCGGCTATACGCCGCGTCTCCCCCTCGGACGTAGAGTCCTGTTTGGTGAGAGCAGCCAAGCGTTGCTCCGCCGTGGTGAGAGCCTGTTCTAGTACGCGCTTAACTCCCGTTATTTGCTTCAAGCACTCTCCTCGGGCCACCACCTTAAATGCATCCCATTCCACTAACGTGGATGATGCTGTGCCCGAGTTGCATAAGAAGTAGTCTTGGATGCTGCTCTCCTGTTCGTGTCGGAAGATCTGATCCGACAGACAGTCCCGCGGCAAGCGCCAAGTAGGGACAGGCGGGTGTGGGGGCCGCCAGTGTAACTGGAGAATGTGAGCATCGTGATCAGAGATGACCCTGCCCAAGTAGTCCGTGTGGACAATCTTAGGCAGTATAGTCGCCGAGCATAGAAAGCGGTCCAGACGAACGCGCAGGTTGTGTGGGATGGAGTGAAAGGAGTACAATCGGAGCAGGGGGTGACGCAGCCGCCAAGCATCGGTGAGCGACCAGTGTGTAATCCAAGCCCTGAATCTGTCCGTTTGCCTATGTGCCGGGGAGTGCGAAGGTGGGGGGTGTGAGCGGTCAAGGTTCAGGTCGAGTGTGCAGTTATAGTCTCCTCCCAGGACCCAGGGTATGGAAGCAAAAGGGGCAAGGACCCCTGTGAGATGGTCCCAAAACTTGTCTTGTTCTACATTAGGGGCGTAAATGCTACCGAGAAGCACCACCTGCCCGTCGAACAGACCCTCCAGCAGTGTATATCTGCCGTCTTTGTCTACCACCCTCCGGAGCTCTTGAAAGGGAGTTCCCGGTCGTATCCAGATCAGCGCCCCTCGTGCATACGCAGAATAAGTAGTGGCGCATAGGAGACCCCTCCATTTTGATTGTAGTTTCCCGACCTCTTTCGCATTGAGATGGGTCTCTTGTAGAAAAACTATCGGGGTGTTGTGACGCTTTGCATAGGAGTACACCGCATATCGTTTGCGCGGAGTGTGGAGCCCCCTAACATTTAGGGTGAGGATGGTAACATCAGTGTGGGTTGTATGAGGTATTATGGCCGTGTATCTGCTCGCCATGCGTGTGGCTGCGCCTAGTGAGATGCGTGAGGCGCGGTCGAACCAGCTGACCGAGGGCGCCTATAGCCTCCGACGCTGTGTAGCCATGAATAGTGGATGTCTGGATTTGTGTCCTTCCATGCGGGGGGTTGGGGAAGTGTTGAACTGGGATAAGCAACTGAATAATCGGGGTCGGGGAACATTCCCAATGCCTAGGGCCCATCGCCGAAACGATGCGTCCAAACCTGTTCACCCTATTAAGGGGGTTACAACAATATAAGGAGGGGGCGGTGGTGCATGCGCACTGGGCCAGACACGGGTCGGGCCATTAGCAGGATAAATGGACGTTGCTCCTGTTTTAGCGAGTAATGAGACTGATGCCTATGTTCGATGAGTGGGGGAAAGCGTACTTAGCGTCACGTTAGGTTTCAGGAGTCCCTTCTCATTTCGCTCGAGAGCCAGATTGTTCGTCCAGAATAAGGTCTGCGGTCTGTGGAGTGACCATGGGGGGTGTCGCAGAGTCTTCCCCCGATGCTGTTCCATCACTGTCATTCTCCCCCTCCGAGGTAAAGATATGTGGTGGCTGGTCTATGTCGTTCGGGAGGGGAGACGCTTGCAAATCGATCACTGCTTGTAGGGCCTCCCGTCGCTCTTTCACAATTTGCTC
Source organism: Triturus cristatus (assembly GCF_964204655.1). Classification (NCBI taxonomy): domain Eukaryota; kingdom Metazoa; phylum Chordata; class Amphibia; order Caudata; family Salamandridae; genus Triturus; species Triturus cristatus. The sequence goes on from NC_140591.1 coordinate 1,312,855,177, forward strand.
TAGATCGGGAGAGTCCTGGGTGCGTGCACGGGCTCTGCCACCCACTCCACCTCGTGAGCGCCGCTGTGATCGCCTCCCAGACTGCGAGTGCTTAGGGTGTGGGTCTCTTGCGATCTCTGCTCTGGACTGCCGTGTGCAATGTAGGTCTGCCCAATCTTGTGCTTCCGTGGCATTGGTGAAAAAAACAGTGGAGTCGGCGTGGACCACCCTGAGGCGAGCCGGGAAGAGCAGGGAGTATTGGATATTGTTCTCGCGCAGCCGGCGTTTCACACTCATGAAGGAAGCCCGTTGTTGTTGAACTGCTCTCGCGTAATCTGGGAACACCATGACACGCTGGTTGTCGACCCGCAGGGTGCCCGCCACTCGCGCTGCACGTAGTACTGCATCCCTGTCTCGAAAGTGTAGGAACTTTGCCAGCATCGGTCTTGGGGGTGTTCCTGGGGGCGGCCTGCGGGCCGGGACCCTGTGGGCTCTCTCCATAGAGAAGAAGGCGGAGCGATCCCCCTCCGGAGTGAAGGATTTCACCCATGTCTCCAAGTATTGCAGGGGGTCCGTGCCTTCAATTCCTTCGGGTAACCCCAGTACGCGAATGTTGCAGCGCCTGGAGCGTCCTTCTAAATCGTCCGCACGTTCCTCCATGATTGTCAGGCGGTGCAGCACCTCCTGAAGAGTCTGCTGGTGTTTATCGATCGTCGGCTGTATGCCCTCTATCTTCTTCTCTCCGTCTTTCACTCTATCCACCAGTTTCCGATGGTCGTCGCGGATAAGGCTGATGTCCGTCGCTAGTGTCCCGAGCCGCTCCTCCATCGAGACTCTAGAATGCTCAATAGCGGCCAGAACCTGGTCCAACTTGACGGAGACCGAGGCATCGGGCTGTGTCTCCACCGCGCCCACCCATGTCCGGGTCTTGGGCATCTTCTCAGGGGCCGTCTCGGGAACCGTCGTCTGTTGGGTCCCCCGGGGTTTCCCCATCGCTGCGATCCGGGTGCGTCAGCGTCTCGGGCACTGCTACCGATTACTCGGGGTCACTCTTTCCCCCGATAGGCAAGGGGGTCACCTCGTAGGCGGGCCTGCGATCCGCGTCTCCTCTGGGGGCGTCTGAGCTCCGCTGTAGGCCTCCGCAGGCCCCGTAGACCCTCCGTCGCTCCTCCCCCGTCTGTGGGCCACAAGGAGATTACCGTCCGTCGCCTCTAGGGATCAGTTGGGAGAGCGCAGGAGAGGGACCACCCAGCCCCGCGGTTCCTCGTGACTCAGGGCCGGTGGACACTCCGTCACCCAGTGCCCTCCAATAGATCGCCAGGGGGCTGCCCTCCGTCGACTCGTGGGGTGTTGTATTATCACTGACGTTGGGTGGCAATCAAACTTGTGTCTCTCTCAGAGTAAAGAACAAAGTGTCCACAAGATGTCAATGCATGTACTCCACACTCAGGTTCAGTAAGGGGAGAGCTCAGGTCGTACCCCGCTGATGCCGACTGTCCCTTCCCTCTTGTCTCGGGCTCCGGGCACTGCTACTGTGATGTCCCGTCGGGCGCCATCTTAAGGTCAGGCGCCCCAGTCTTGCCCCGAGATACACCAGGACTCCCCCTCAGCTTCGCTTGCACCGCCGCCGTATCGTTTACCTGCTCTGCAGGAGGTGAGTCATCCCCTGTCAGCGCTGCCTCGCTCCTCACCCGTGATGTTGGTCACCGCGCGAGGCGCGCGCCGCTGGTGACATGGCCGCCCATCTTCTTCGCCCCAATGCCGATATGAGGCCGTTCCCTCTCTCAGTATGCCTCCGGGACTCCGCAGCCCCCCAGCGCCAGTCAGACGCTGCTGCTGCTGTAAGCGTGTGGCACGGGGCAGCTCGCAGGCTATATCCACGTCATAGTCGTCCTCCTGGTGCACTAATGCGGACCTCTCGGATCGCCCGCCGCCATCTTGGGGCACCGAGTCTCGATCCGGCGTTTCGTCTCGCCGCCGTTGCTCTTCTCCCCTTCAACGCCCAGCGTCCACGCAGCAGTGGATGCCAGGACCGTTCCGGCGCCCGGGGTTGCGGTTCTACGCCGGAGCAACGCCTGGAGTCGGTCACTTTGCCGGCCCGATCTCAGAGCCCTAGCAAGCTGCAGCCACCATCGTAGCCGGCTTGGCCACGCCCCCCTACTGTGCTTTATTTTATAGTGCTACTCTACCATGCCACTATGTGTATAAATAATTACCTTGTCCTACTGTTTTATTAAGACTATATTTTACAATTGTCTTGTTTTTTTCTTTTTGATACACAGCAACTCCGAAAGTCAACCGTAAGGAGTTGGCCGCCAAGGCACGGTGCCGGAAGCTGGAGGCAATCCAGCAGGAATACCGGCGGCTGGTGGTCCTAGCCGAGGAGGATGATGAAACTGCAGCAGCTATTGAAGCCTCCTCCAGTGCCCCGGGCCCCAGCCACTGCCCTCCAGCATTACGGCGCCACCGCCTGGCGGCTGCCCGCCGCCACCGTGTCATCTCCGGTGCCCCCCCCACTGTGGCTGCAACTGCCGCGGCCTTAGACGCCGCGTCGCCCATTTAGAGGAGGAGATGCGCCAGATGCGTGTCCTCCTCCAGTCCCGCCCCGCCAGTTAGTCCCTGTCACTGCCCCTTTTTTAATTCTTGTTCGTTTGGGCGTTCCAGACTTTTTTCTATGGACAGTGGTTGGGGTTAGGGAGGGGGGTGGGTCAGCTTTTGTGGGTTTAGTTTATTTGTTAGGGTAAATTAAATATATTTTTCTATGTTACATGCAATGTTGTTAATGTTTTGTAGGTGGGGTAACTGTTTTACATCACACTGTTTCCTTGCTGGTGCATGGCCGCCCATAGCCTGTGTTTGATTTCAATAATTTGCTGACTGTATAAGACACAAACAGATAGATGCGACACACCTCACTCATTGACTGGTCCTTCTAGTACTTTCAGTCTGTCCTCTAGTCTATGCATTCTTTGGAGTGGTGTTTGAAAATGAAATCATTGACAACATGTCCATTATTAATTCTGCCTCCCCCAAACTTCTCTCTTACCGGTGCTTGATGTTTATGTCCAACTGTGGCACAGCACTGGCTGCATGGTGAAGATGGTTTCCTTTTTCATACATGCCATGATTGGGGTGGTGGTGGTGGTAGTATAGTAGTAGTAGTATACACTGGCAGGGTGGCAGCATTTCCAAAAAAAGAAAAGGAGATAGTCAATCGCCTTTGAGAGACTGTTAGAGGAGTAGTTGAATGAAGTACATCACAGAATTTACCGAGCAACAATTATATGCTCAAATATTTGACAAAAAAACTGAATGGTGGTTATTATGAGGATAGCCTACTAGACAGAGTTACAAAATATAGTTTTGTCGACTCGAGTCACTTGACTATGCCTACAGTCTAACAGTTAGTGCTGTATATGAGGAATGACAACAAACAAATCCAATCAATGCCGGCAATTCATGCTGAGGTATATGTTCCTTTGTTAAATAAAATAACTTCTGAAATATCCTACTCATGGGTGGGCAAGCAGTAGAAGATCATCGCTCTGCATTGAAATTGAAGTAGTGTTGCTTTCACCACATCCGCCCCAGCAAGTGTGTGATTAAGTATTGGTGTACATTTAATTTAGTTACACCTCGACAATAAGTCACACAGCCCGGGGGAAGAGGGTTAGGGTTTGTTGAATGGATGGGAAGGGGGATTTTGGGAAAGGTTTGACATAGAAAAACAGTATGCATACATAGACAAACAAACGACAATCATTGAAGACTACCATACCATATCCATTCCATATGTTAAGGGAGAAAAAGGCAATGCATGCATGATGATGAGACCCGGATTACATACACTTCTATTTCTTGTTCTGTTCCGGCCTTAATACTTTAACAGATAGCAAATAGAAATTTTAAATATTGGTAGTGAAGAATCGTAAACACAGAGCAAACGTAATGATGATTGATAATAACAACTCCAAGAACACACTGTTGTAAAGATTGTATACAAGATAGTAATCAAATTATTTAAAAGAAGTTAAGTGGATACTGTTACTGTCTTATCCTGGTCAAAAAGGTGGACTGGTTTTGCGCATTTCGGCATTCCTCTTGATCCTCTCGTCCATCAATCTTGGGTGTGTCGCCTCGCCACTCGCCACTGCCCGGCTGGAAAAAAAAGGTGATTGATTGGTAAGGTAATTAATATGCATTGTAATGTTTTACAAAGTTTTGGCCAAGCCCGGCCTGTAATTTTAGATTGAAAACCAAAGGGGATATTGAGAAAGAAAGTGAAAACAAATGCACAAGTGATGGTGTAGTGCAACAAGAACACTTTCCGAGGTGGCATGTATGCATATGCATCATCTCTACTCTAGACTGTTTCCAGCATTGACCTTCAACAGTAACAGGAGAGATCAGGCCCACAGTGCTTACCATTAGCACATCCTACGTTAACACTTTAGAGTCCTTTTTTTTCTCTCAAAGAGTTGGACAAACGCAAAGCACATTATCCATTCCAAACATAGCATTTTACAGTTAAAGTTAGTAAAATCAATGCACTGCAGTCATCCCACCGCTACACTCTATTCAACTTCTACACAGACATTTGGGTCTGCTGTGGTTGTTGTTGACGTGTTTACCTTTAGGCTTTTCCGTTGCCACTCCTGAAACATCCTCCTCCTGACTTCATCATCATCTCTGAATCGATACTTTTACTGACTGAAGATCGGCCTGCAGTATAAGTATAATTTTTATGAATCACCCAGAGTAGAAATATAAATATTACTGACTTGAGTCATTCTTTATTGTGTACAGAAAGATAGATTACTACTAGTACACTTTGACATCACTTTGTGCACAACAAACAACGCAAACACAAAGACCAATAGCTCAGAGTCAGGTGTCCACTGTCCAATGCATGCCATTAATTGTCATTCATTACCTGTTCCTTCTCATCTTAAGTTAACGGGCCGTCTCTTTCGCCATCATCATGAGGGACGGTGCTGTTAAGTCAGTCATTTGCATTGCGCAGATTGAGTGAGTCCCCTTCCTGTATTGAATTAAAAGCAATGTATCACCAAGAAGCAGGAGAAGCACACATTTCTTGTTTGCAAGAAGGGGAAAATTAGTGTGTTCTGTAGAAAGTTGATTAGTGGCAGTGCACAATTACATCAATTCATGCGCAACACACACAACAAAATCTACATCATTCAGTCTGCTATTCTGCGGCCAATGCATGGCATCAATCATTACCTGTTGCATCTCATCTCGTTAACGCTGCAGGCCGTCTCTTTCGCCATCATCATGATGGACGGTGCTGTTAAGTCACAGTCATTTGCATTGCGCAGATTGAGTGAGTCCCCTTCCTGTATTGAATTAAAAGCAATGTATCACCAAGATGCAGGAGAAGTACACATTTCTTGTTTGCAATAAGGGGAAAATTAGTGTGTTCTGTAGAATGTTGATTAGTGGCAGTGCACAATTACATCAATTCATGCGCAACACACACAACAAAATCTACATCATTCAGTCTGCGATTCTGCGGCCAATGCATGGCATCAATCATTACCTGTTGCATCTCATCTCGTTAACGCTGCAGGCCGACTCTTTCGCCATCATCATGATGGACGGTGCTGTTAAGTCACAGTCATTTGCATTGCGCAGATTGAGTGAGTCCCCTTCCTGTATTGAATTAAAAGCAATGTATCACCAAGATGCAGGAGAAGTACACATTTCTTGTTTGCAAGAAGGGGAAAATTAGTGTGTTCTGTGGAATGTTGATTAGTGGCAGTGCACAATTACATCAATTCATTCATGCGCAACACACACAACAAAATCTACATCATTCAGTCTGCTATTCTGCGGCCAATGCATGGCATCAATCATTACCTGTTGCATCTTATTTTCAGTTAATGGCCAGTCTCTCTCGGCTCTGAAGGAGGATAGCTATAGAAGTCATCAGATTCATGGTCCACTTGTTTTGGAAGGACGAGGAAAGTTTGAATTTGTTGTTACCATCATCCAATCATCATTCATGAGGGAAATGGAATTGAGCAGGAGATGCAGTATGATCGAGCGGAGGAGCTGGATTCTGAGGACTGTAGTGTCAAATGGCAGACACCTGAAACTTGTATCTTAAATTAGAAGAGTAGAAGACGGTGATAATGCATTTGTTGCGATTCACAAGTTTATAACCGGAACGACAGACACAAACAAAGGGGGAAAAAAGGGAGGAAGACAGTAAGTGCGAGCCTAATTGTCAGGGAAGTATAGCTCGTCCTCAAACTCTGGGGGATCTTCCAGTAGTAGGTAATCATCTGACACAATACTTCCGTCACCTGAGCCGCTGTCCTCATCTTCCTCTGTTGATTCATGCATTGTGTAATTCGGTGGTATGAAGTGCTGATTCATTTTGATCATTGTTAACCTCTCCACGTTTTTGGGAGATAGACTGGTCCTTCTCAAGGTTACAATGGAACCAGCAGCACTGAAAACACGTTCGGAAGAGACACTTGCGACAGGGCAAGCCAGATAGCTTATCGCCAGCCTGCTGAGCTGTGGCCATTCAGACCTTTTCCTATACCAATACTGCACTGGGTTTTGATCAACGTACACCTCTGTTGGGTCGTCCAGATAGGCCTGGACCATCCGCTCAATGTTCAGGGTTGCTGCTGGTAAGCTTTTGTGCTGTTTTTTCTGTGCATCAGCACTGTGCTTAAGGCCCATCTTTACATACCAATCTGATAATGATTGTACTCGGCCGAATGATCCAGTTATTGTTTTTGTAGTCGATGGTGATGGTGAGTGTTGCGATTGTGAGCCAACCGCACTGCCCTCAGCCGACGAAGTTGCACTTGATTCTGCATGGCCTGCTTCAGTATCAGTACTTGTTGTGGGTTGATGTGGCGGGCTTTTAATTAGCAGCCCTTCGTTTTCAAACTTGATGGCTGCTTCAGCTATACAACTTTTGTAGCGGGCAACATCATTGTCGGAAAAAGAAAGGAATAGTCCTAATTTTGCACGTGGATCCAGAATTGTGGCACAAATGTAATGTTCTTGTGACAAAATTTTATTTTGTATCCTTACATTTTCTGATAAGTGCCTGGATAAGCTCTCCACCAAGTCATGGGCTTGCCTTCTGTCCTCTACACCTTTGTAGGATTCAGACACATTATTCAGCTCATGCTCTAGCATTTGCAACAATGGGATAGCTTGGCCCATTGTACAGTCCTCCTTGCTGACTTCACGTGTGAAGACCTCAAAAGGAGACAGCATCTCAGTCAGGCATTGAATTAGGGTCCATTGCTCCCTCTGAAGGGTCATGCCTTTAACACTAGCATCACTGCTTCTGTACCAGACATATTCATTGAGTGACCTGTGCTGTTCGTACAGACGATCAAGCATGTAATACATTGAGTTCCAACGTGTTGCCACCTCCTGGATGAGTGCCTTGACTGGCATCCTACGGTCACGTTGGATGATCCTCAGCTGCTTCCGAGCTTTAAAAGAATGGCTGAAATGAGTGCATATTCTTCGGCAGATGGCCAGTAAATTGCTTACTATGGGTTCTTTTTTCAGAAAGTCTTGCACTATAATGTTTATGCAGTGTGCCAAACACGGAACCCTGAAATAGGAACCCAGTTCCATGGCCTTAAGTACATTACTGCCATTGTCTGTGGCAACAAAACCAATACCAAGCCCTCTGGGCCGCAGCCATTCCAAAACCTTGGTGTGAAACTCTTCTAAAATGTTTTCAGCCGTATGAGATTTCTCCATGGCGAACATGGCTACAGTTGCATGTTTCCGAGTACCTTCAAAAATCGCAGCTGTGTCAACAACACCTCGTGCAGATAGTTGATCTCTAACCCCCACAAAAGAGATCCAGTGTGCAGTGATGCACATGTAATCTGTGGCTTGGCAACTGGTCCACATGTCTGTTGTCAGGTGGATATTGTGCACAGCACTCTGCTGCAAACCGTGCCCAACCAATTCCAGCACATCATGATGTAGTGCCGGAACAGCAATTCTTGCGAAATAGGACCGGCTGGGAACTTTCCATTTCGGGCAGATGGCAGACACAAATTCAAGGAAACCCACCCCTTCCACAAATGAAAAAGGAAGAAGGTCCAGCGCTAACATTTTAGCCAGCTTTGCATTGTACAATCGTGCCGTTGGGTGGTTGCGTTGGAACTGCCCCTCCAACCTAAACATGCTCTCAATGGTAGGCTGGCTTACTTTCCTTAGTGGTGCTGTTTTCATTAACCCACTAAGGCTCAACGACACAGATTGTCTCATTGAGGTACTCGCCGGTCGCCTTGGTGTCTCACCCACACTCTGAGTAGGGCTCTTACTGCGGTGCCACTCTGATGTTACTGAGGAGGATGTGGGCGTTACCACTGCAGTGACTGCACTACTGGAGACAGGGCTAGAAATGCCTCCCTGTTCTTCACCTGCCACCACAATAATATCGCTCCCTGATTCCTGACCAACTTCAAAGGGTTTAGTTTTCCTACTTTCTTTTAACTTACGTAGGTGATCCTCCCACACGATATTGTGGTGTATTTTTAGATGACTTGCTTGTCCTCCGGTACCATAGTTTGTACCAAGCTTACCACGCCGAACACCTTGCCGACAAATTGAGCATATAGCAACGTTCTCCTCCTTGGCGCTAACAGAAAAGAAGTCCCAAACTGGGGAGCAGAACTTTCTGGCACTGCTGGATGTGCCACTTTCAACACCAGATGAACTTGAGGGGGTGCTTGAAAATCTGTGACCCTGTCCACCTACACTGTGACTTTTACTACCACTTCCTACTGAGATGGTTGAGCTGGATGTAGGTCCCTGCCGGGCCTTGGAAAATATGGCAGCTGGAGGTAGTGGTGGTGTAACCTGTGTTGGTGAGATCCGTGCTACATCCCGCTCAGTAGCAGCCTTTCTGGATAGGGTGAGAATGTCGGTCTCCAATCCCTTTGGGGCGGGAGTAATGTGCGTGATGACTGGCTCGTCTTCATCAACATCATCACCCCCCTCTTCTACATCTACCTCCATAACTCTAAGTTTTTCTGGGACCTTCCTTTTCAGAAGCAATGTCTTGTGGCGTACTTCACTCTCAGACCGAGCTGGTGGGACCCAAGTGTCATCACAATCATCGGAAGCGGGGCTTGAAGAAGAAGATGATGGACTAAGCCTCCTTTTCCTTGCTGGTGGTCTGGAAGACAATTGATCTTCTGAAACAGTGGTTTGACTTCGCTCCACTTTGTCTGCAGGAAGCTCGATTTCCTGAAATGCCCCTACGTCAGGAGCAACAACTACTATGGTGGGCTGTTGCGGCGGCTGCTGCTGTTCTGGTTGCGGCGGCTGCTGCTGTTCTGGTTGCGGCGGCTGCTGCTGTTCTGGTTGCGGCGGCTGCTGCTGTTCTGGTTGCGGCGGCTGCTGCTGTTCTGGTTGCGGCGGCTGCTGCTGTTCTGTTTGCGGCGGCTGCTGCTGTTCTGGTTGCGGCGGCTGCTGCTGTTCTGGTTGCGGCGGCTGCTGCTGTTCTGGTTGCGGCGGCTGCTGCTGTTCTGGTTGCGGCGGCTGCTGCTGTTCTGGTTGCGGCGGCTGCTGCTGTTCTGGTTGCGGCGGCTTGACACTGATCTGCTGAGTTTGCGCCTGCGTTGAACTTGATTGTGTACTACTTTGCGGTAATGACATTTCTTCAACATCGCTGCTCGTTAGTAGACTGGCTACCTCTGCGACAGTAAAGCCCTTGGGCCTAGGGTGGTGGGGTTGCTGGACCGCTGTGCTGCTCCCAGCTTGGTTCCCGGACAACGCTTTGGTGCCAAAAAAAACCTTGGCCGGCACACCACCAGTCGTGGTTAATGGCACTTCCTTTTTCTGTTCCTTCTTCTCACCAGCAACTTTCTTGGTACTGGACCTGGTACCTTTCTTTGGGGCCACCTTCTTCCGATGTCAGGCAGGAGGCAGATGCATAACAAGTTCTGGTCACACGTGGGCGTGATGCGCAGCAGGACTTCTGTCTGGCTGGCAGTACAACGGGTAGCCAGGTGATGCCGATGACACCTCCTACTCTGTCTTTTGTGCACCTAAAAGCAAAGAAGACAGGAGAAGAACATCAGTGAAATGTTGCATTTGTTTTTGTGGTTCAGTTACTTAGTACTGTACTAGTGCAAACAAAAGATAGTCTAGCCATTTATGACTTTTTTTTAACTAGAGCTATGTTATACTACTAGTACTGTGTACAGCCACACACTTCACTCTCAGGAAGGTGATGTCTAAAAATTCAACAGATGAAAAAGCAGGCCTGTTGGCAGACAAGGCCAGGCAAGCTTGCAGGCCTAGGCCTCAAAATGGCCACCAGCCACATGGCCAGGCCCAACAACATCAGCAAGGCCACCCCCAAAAACACACTTCCCCAACTCAATCCAATGCCATCCATGCCCTAAATGATGTCTAAATTCAACAGATCACATAGAAAACACTTGATCAATAAAGCTGTGGCTACCTGCTCTGATCCTAGTGGATGAAAAAGCAGGCCTGTTGGCAGACAAGGCCAGGCAAGCTTGTAGGCCTAGGCCTCAAAATGGCCACCAGCCACATGGCCAGGCCCAACAACATCAGCAAGGCCACCCCCAAAAACACCCTTCCCCAACTCAATCCAATGCCATCCATGCCCTAAATGATGTCTAAATTCAACAGATCACATAGAAAACACTTGATCAATAAAGCTGTGGCTACCTGCTCTGATCCTAGTGGATGAAAAAGCAGGCCGTTGGCAGACAAGGCCAGGCAAGCTTGTAGGCCTAGGCCTCAAAATGGCCACCAGCCACATGGCCAGGCCCAACAACATCAGCAAGGCCACCCCAAAAAACACACTTCCCCAACTCAATCCAATGCCATCCATGCCCTAAATGATGTCTAAATTCAACAGAGCACACAGAAAACAGTAGATTACTAAAGCTGTGGCTACCTGCTCTGGTCCTAGTGGATGAAAGCAGGCCTGTTGGCAGACAAGGCCAGGCAAGCTTGCAGGCCTAGGCCTCAAAATGGCCACCAGCCACATGGCCAGGCCCAACAACATCAGCAAGGCCACCCCAAAAAACACACTTCCCCAACTCAATCCAATGCCATCCATGCCCTAAATGATGTCTAAATTCAACAGATCACATAGAAAACACTTGATCAATAAAGCTGGGGCTACCTGCTCTGATCCTAGTGGATGAAAAAGCAGGCCTGTTGGCAGACAAGGCCAGGCAAGCTTGCAGGCCTAGGCCTCAAAATGGCCACCAGCCACATGGCCAGGCCCAACAACATCAGCAAGGCCACCCCCAAAAACACACTTCCCCAACTCAATCCAATGCCATCCATGCCCTAAATGATGTCTAAATTCAACAGATCACATAGAAAACACTTGATCAATAAAGCTGTGGCTACCTGCTCTGATCCTAGTGGATGAAAAAGCAGGCCTGTTGGCAGACAAGGCCAGGCAAGCTTGCAGGCCTAGGCCTCAAAATGGCCACCAGCCACATGGCCAGGCCCAACAACATCAGCAAGGCCACCCCCAAAAACACACTTCCCCAACTCAATCCAATGCCATCCATGCCCTAAATGATGTCTAAATTCAACAGAGCACACAGAAAACAGTAGATTACTAAAGCTGTGGCTACCTGCTCTGGTCCTACTGGATGAAAGCAGGCCTGTTGGCAGACAAGGCCAGGCAAGCTTGCAGGCCTAGGCCTCAAAATGGCCACCAGCCACATGGCCAGGCCCAACAACATCAGCATGGCCACCCCCAAAAACACACTTCCCCAACTCAATCCAATGCCATCCATGCCCTAAATGATGTCTAAAAATTCAACAGATCACATAGAAAACAATTGATCAATAAAGCTGTGGCTACCTGCTCTGATCCTAGTGGATGAAAAAGCAGGCCTGTTGGCAGACAAGGCTGGCAAGCGTGTAGGCCTAGGCCTCAAAATGGCCACCAGCCACATGGCCAGGCCCAACAACATCAGCAAGGCCACCCCAAAAAACACACTTCCCCAACTCAATCCAATGCCATCCATGCCCTAAATGATGTCTAAATTCAACAGAGCACACAGAAAACAGTAGATTACTAAAGCTGTGGCTACCTGCTCTGGTCCTAGTGGATGAAAGCAGGCCTGTTGGCAGACAAGGCCAGGCAAGCTTGCAGGCCTAGGCCTCAAAATGGCCACCAGCCACATGGCCAGGCCCAACAACATCAGCAGGGCCACCCCCAAAAACACACTTCCCCAACTCAATCCAATGCCATCCATGCCCTAAATGATGTCTAAAAATTCAACAGATCACATAGAAAACAATTGATCAATAAAGCTGTGGCTACCTGCTCTGATCCTAGTGGATGAAAAAGCAGGCCTGTTGGCAGACAAGGCCAGACAAGCTTGTAGGCCTAGGCCTCAAAATGGCCACCAGCCACATGTCCAGGCCCAACAACATCAGCAAGGCCACCCCAAAAAACACACTTCCCCATCTCAATCCAATGCCATCCATGCCCTAAATGATGTCTAAATTCAACAGATCACATAGAAAACACTTGATCAATAAAGCTGTGGCTACCTGCTCTGATCCTAGTGGATGAAAAAGCAGGCCTGTTGGCAGACAAGGCCAGGCAAGCTTGCAGGCCTAGGCCTCAAAATGGCCACCAGCCACATGGCCAGGCCCAACAACATCAGCAAGGCCACCCCCAAAAACACACTTCCCCAACTCAATCCAATGCCATCCATGCCCTAAATGATGTCTAAATTCAACAGATCACATAGAAAACACTTGATCAATAAAGCTGTGGCTACCTGCTCTGATCCTAGTGGATGAAAAAGCAGGCCTGTTGGCAGACAAGGCCAGGCAAGCTTGCAGGCCTAGGCCTCAAAATGGCCACCAGCCACATGGCCAGGCCCAACAACATCAGCAAGGCCACCCCCAAAAACACACTTCCCCAACTCAATCCAATGCCATCCATGCCCTAAATGATGTCTAAATTCAACAGAGCACACAGAAAACAGTAGATTACTAAAGCTGTGGCTACCTGCTCTGGTCCTACTGGATGAAAGCAGGCCTGTTGGCAGACAAGGCCAGGCAAGCTTGCAGGCCTAGGCCTCAAAATGGCCACCAGCCACATGGCCAGGCCCAACAACATCAGCATGGCCACCCCCAAAAACACACTTCCCCAACTCAATCCAATGCCATCCATGCCCTAAATGATGTCTAAAAATTCAACAGATCACATAGAAAACAATTGATCAATAAAGCTGTGGCTACCTGCTCTGATCCTAGTGGATGAAAAAGCAGGCCTGTTGGCAGACAAGGCTGGCAAGCGTGTAGGCCTAGGCCTCAAAATGGCCACCCGCCACATGGCCAGGCCCAACAACATCAGCAAGGCCACCCCAAAAAACACACTTCCCCAACTCAATCCAATGCCATCCATGCCCTAAATGATGTCTAAATTCAACAGAGCACACAGAAAACAGTAGATTACTAAAGCTGTGGCTACCTGCTCTGGTCCTAGTGGATGAAAGCAGGCCTGTTGGCAGACAAGGCCAGGCAAGCTTGCAGGCCTAGGCCTCAAAATGGCCACCAGCCACATGGCCAGGCCCAACAACATGAGCAGGGCCACCCCCAAAAACACACTTCCCCAACTCAATCCAATGCCATCCATGCCCTAAATGATGTCTAAAAATTCAACAGATCACATAGAAAACAATTGATCAATAAAGCTGTGGCTACCTGCTCTGATCCTAGTGGATGAAAAAGCAGGCCTGTTGGCAGACAAGGCCAGACAAGCTTGTAGGCCTAGGCCTCAAAATGGCCACCAGCCACATGGCCAGGCCCAACAACATCAGCAAGGCCACCCCAAAAAACACACTTCCCCAACTCAATCCAATGCCATCCATGCCCTAAATGATGTCTAAATTCAACAGAGCACACAGAAAACAGTAGATTACTAAAGCTGTGGCTACCTGCTCTGGTCCTAGTGGATGAAAGCAGGCCTGTTGGCAGACAAGGCCAGGCAAGCTTGCAGGCCTAGGCCTCAAAATGGCCACCAGCCACATGGCCAGGCCCAACAACATCAGCATGGCCACCCCCAAAAACACACTTCCCCAACTCAATCCAATGCCACCCATGCCCTAAATGATGTCTAAAAATTCAACAGATCACATAGAAAACAATTGATCAATAAAGCTGTGGCTACCTGCTCTGATCCTAGTGGATGAAAAAGCAGGCCTGTTGGCAGACAAGGCCAGGCAAGCTTGTAGGCCTAGGCCTCAAAATGGCCACCAGCCACATGGCCAGGCCCAACAACATCAGCAAGGCCACCCCAAAAAACACACTTCCCCAACTCAATCCAATGCCATCCATGCCCTAAATGATGTCTAAATTCAACAGATCACATAGAAAACACTTGATCAATAAAGCTGTGGCTACCTGCCTGATCCTAGTGGATGAAAAAGCAGGCCTGTTGGCAGACAAGGCCAGGCAAGCTTGCAGGCCTAGGCCTTAAAATGGCCACCAGCCACATGGCCAGGCCCAACAACATCAGCAAGGCCACCCCCAAAAACACACTTCCCCAACTCAATCCAATGCCATCCATGCCCTAAATGATGCCTAAATTCAACAGATCACATAGAAAACACTTGATCAATAAAGCTGTGGCTACCTGCTCTGATCCTAGTGGATGAAAAAGCAGGCCTGTTGGCAGACAAGGCCAGGCAAGCTTGCAGGCCTAGGCCTCAAAATGGCCACCAGCCACATGGCCAGGCCCAACAACATCACAAAGGCCACCCCAAAAAACACACTTCCCCAACTCAATCCACTGCCATTCATGCCCTAAATGTGCTTGAAAATGAAATCCATTCAAAAAACAAAAGGAACAGTTGCTTCATCATGCACACACACCCATGAGGCCATGCCCATGGCTAGCTCGGGCCTACTACTACAACCCACAAAATTTAAAAAACAAAAAAAGGAATGATGATAATTAATTAATTAACAAAAATAAATTGTAGTTACAACAACTGCAATGCCCACAATCAAACACAACAACACTTACTTGTAAAATATCCTATTCCAAAAATCCTGAAATCCAATTGCAATGATGCAGCAGACAAAAAGAGTGATCTTTCCAGCTCCAAATCCAAAGACAGAATGAGCAGGAGATGGACAAAGCACTGGGAGGAGCCTGATGGACAGGAACAGGAAGTTGGAGATTCTGTGTCACTTCCTCCCTCTCTCCACCTTTAAAAAAAATGACTCCTTGCACAAAAATGTCAATGTAAGGAGTTCTTTTCATCCAAAATCAGCATTTGCAGATGGTTTCATGCTGCTAGAGCCGATATTCCTCTCCAAATTGTAAATTTTATGTTGTTGAGTTCTCGAGCTTCACATTACTTCCGTCGGCGTGTCGAAAACGATATGATCGCGTTCTCTTCTTTGTCCCTGTCGCGTTGGATATGACGTGTTCGCGTTCTCTTTCTCCTGTTCGCGTTCGATTACACGTGCCCGCGTCCTCATCCTCTGGCTCGCGATGTAGAATGACGTGTTCGAGATCTCAATCTTCTCATACTCGCGCGGTGCATGATCGCGAGAAGAAAGACGTGATCGCGCGACAAATGACGTGATCGCGTGACAAATGACGTTAATGCGGCCGCGAACTATCGCAAGACATCGCAAAATGGCTATCAAAATCCAACATCTCGTGGAGAATGCGACCGGGTCAAGAAAACTTGTCGGAGAACGCAGGGATTCAGGTAAGGCGATCGCGCGCGCGCGAGAATGTATTATTTTACAGCGCGAGCAAGAAACAAATTATCGCTAAGCTGCGGAATGCGGAAATTTTGACATTTTCGCGCTTTCCGCGGAACGCGAAAATGCCAAAATATCGCAATTTCCGCGAACGGAACGGAATTTTGGCCCAGGCCTAGAGGAAACCAGACCCAATTCACTTTGTGTATCCAAACCGCACTCCATTGTGGTTTGCCATACCTTTCGACTTTGCCCCGCTCTTGCCCAACTAGATGTCCACGGTTGGTGCTTTGATCTTTTGGATGCTATTTTTTACTGTACAATTTAAAAATTCATAACTCTGGTTCTACTTTTTGGATTTTTGTCGTTTTGGTGTTAAATAATTTATTACAATTTACTCTAGTTTTCTAAATTAGTTTGGGATATTTCTTGGGTTGTGTTTTCACTTCTTTAATGTTCAAGTGCTTCACAATAACTTTACACACTGCCTCTAAGTTAAACATGACTGCTTTTATGCCAAGCTACCGGAGTTCTAAGGACATGTTAATTTAGTGACTTTCTGTGGTTCACCCTGACAAGGATTGTGGCTGTTGCTTGAGAAGGGCTCACACTCCCCCTCAACCAACTACCCAATTTCTCACAATCAACCGATATTGATACAGAATAATAATAAAAAAAGTGTTGAACTTTGGAAAGGCTAGCAGACAGGGCCACCTTCTAATAGGGGCATTCTCCTATTATATGAGAAAATAACTGCATTTCTCATATGTGAGTTTGTGTGAATATTCCACTAATAAGCATTAAAGCCAGTTACAAATATTTAACTCTGGTTTCAAAGCTGCACTTTTGCAAGGTTTCAAGTCCTTGGATGCCTTACTCCAGCACTTCATTGCCTACTGATCAGTACAGATAGTGGCCCGAGAGTCCGGCACCATTTCACTGTCAACTATCCAGCGAAGCAGACAGTGGACAATGAACATCAGGCAGCAGAACACTGTCGAGCAGAAATGCAGCTCGCCACCCATGCTTTCAATCTGCACTTGATGTTGTCTTCCTTCTGCGACTGCTGCAATCTGACATCCCAGTGTATCCACACCTCCAACTCTGAGCCAGAAGTGTGGCACAATCTACATTTTAGGTCTTTGTAGGAGCAATAAGTGATCAACCACTTTAGCCTTAGAGAGCACTTCTAGTCCCTGGATGCTACCATGAGTCCTTTGGTTTTCTTTCCAAACCATGTGGCAGAATCTTAAATTCTTCCTGATGTTTCTTCCTAGGTCAAGCAATGTTCTCAGGTGGAGGTGGTGAGGTGACAGCCTTATCCTGTGATCTAGCGACTATTTTGAAAATTCCCTACTTCTAATCCCAACAACTTTGTTCACTGAAATACTGCCTCCTTTTTCAGCACTTCCGTCAGGTGTCATAAGAAAACGTCTAGGGCTGTCATGTCAGAAGAAGACCAATATCAAGGAAGAAAGAATGTTGCTGCCATTATCAAACTCGTAGACACCATTGATACTATATTTGGACAAATGTGACACATTGTGTCTTGAACTGGACACTGGTAGCAAGCTAATTCTCTTTCTAGCTCAATGGAACGTTGTATTCCCACCCACAATGTTGAACCTCTATTGAAAGCTGCAAGGGACTGTAAGCCCCACAATTCAAGACTGGTGACTGTCTTGGGCGGGACCACGACAAAAGGGCCCATCCCAAGGTATGTCGCTCATTGTTCTGGAGAGTCCTCGGTTGATGCAAGCTCCAGCATTGTGGTTCCCAGTAGTAGATCAGCTGACAGCCTGAGGAATATTCTGACCCAAGGTCTGGTTAAATGGTAAGGGGCACCTGCATCACACTTGAATTTTACATTTCATTTACAAAGAAAATGACTGCAGTTAGATTGATAACATAAGGAGCCTCTGAGGTCATATGGGGCCAATCTGAATCGATCCTCACATTCAGGATTGAAAGAAAACATTTCCAAAATGACAGTACTTTTCCAAAGTAACATTTAGTGCTAATTACATTTGTTACCATAAAGTTGGAAAGACTTCTGTGTCCAAAGTAAACAACTTGTTAAGGCCATAAGACAAGAGTATTTAGGAGACTTTTTAGTACCAAATAAAACTGTTGACACTCTTCTCCACCTCTATAATGAAATATATGGAAAAAGATAGTGTATGTTTATAGTACAATAATTTATAAGACTGAGCGTGATTGTTTTTCATAAAGTGAGAAAAGACTTTTGAAAGTATACAAAAGTTTAAAGGTATATATGATAGCAGATCCTTTCCCGATTTCATTTGTAGCAGATACTAAATTCAATTTAAAAGCTTTATTTCGATCTCTAGGATCATAAAAGCAACATACATTGTACAAAAGAAATATTATCGTAAAATAAAAGTCAGATACACTAAAAGCACTCCTGTGATGGCATGCATTGTGGTATGTTATTGTAACACGAAATACTGAATTATTTCTGTTCGTTGAGGGTGTAGTTAGAGAAAGTAAGTTAATCTGAAATCCCAAATTTGTTTATGTACTGTGAATAGGAAAAATAATTTAATCATTCAAAGCCCATTCTTATCTACAACATGCTCTGGTTTTTTCGACATGTAATAATATTCACCTTCCGAGATCAATAGGATGAAGAGTGGTAGGAGATTTTCTAACTAGTAACCCACTTGGGTGCATATGCACAAGGACTGGCGATAACTATCGCTAACGCTAGTTAGCTGCAGTTTTTTATCTCTGCTTACCTCTGAAAACTATCGCCATGTTAGCGGCGTATTTACAAGCCGTCGCTACATTGCGATAGTATCAGGGATCAGCGGTGAAATCTGCCGCTAACATTAGCGCAATGGCGCTAGGAATTCTGGCGTTAGTGGGCAAAAACTACAGATAGGCCCATTAGCGTTAAAAAAATTCATGCTAGTCAGTCCAACCTCCAATGGAAAATAGGCATAAAAACCAATAAAATGCAGAACGGAGCTGCCAGGACCAAATGCAGCACACATCAACAACCCCTGCAAGCCACCCAACATCCAGGATGACCAGGATGAGAGCCAGGATGCCTCACTGGACGTGCGTCTGGAGCCTGGATGCCTTGCTGAACCTGCGTCCGGAGCCTGGATGCCTCGCTGGACCTGCGTCTGGAGCCTGGATGCCTCGCTGGACCTGCGTCTGGAGCCAGGATGCCTCGCTGGACCTGCGTCTGGAGCCTGGATGCCTCACTGGACCTGCATCTAGAGACTGGATGCCTCACTGAACCTGCGTCTGGAGCCTGGATGCCTCGCTGGACCTGTGTCTGGAGACTGGATGCCTTGCTGGACCTGTGTCCGGAGCCTGGATGCCTCTCAGGACCTGCATCTGGATCTGGAGCCTGGATACCTCGCTGGACCTACCTACGTTTGGAGCCTGGATGCCTTGCTGGACCTGCGTCTGGAGCCTGTAGTGGGATGCGGAGGAGCTGTGGAATTGATGAGCCGTGGCGGTAGATATTAAGGCGCGACGATCGCCCGTACCTGGTGGTGAAGTCTGGCAGGTCGCATGGAGACATGTTGCTGACCTGTATGAGAAGACCACCTTACGCCCCTTGGAGCTGTTAATGGTAGAGGCGCTCCTGCGCATCAACGTAGGGAGGTTTGCTTGTGTGGCGGGAGCGCTGCAACTTCATGCCTAAGGGGGCCCTTGTGCATCAACTGCATCGGGAGGTTCACCAGTGGACTTGGCGGCGACTGCTGTTCCCAGGCTTGTGAAATCACACCTGGCTGAGGCTCCTGCTGGCTGAGTCACAGATTTGGAGAGAGTGCATCGGATTGTGCCACGGTGTCAATGTCTAGGTAAGGAGAAGGTGGGACGTGTAGGGCAAGATGCCAGGGGGTCCAGTCACCCAGACCTAGCACACGTAGATGACGCAGCCCCAGAGGCGGCTCATCCGTTATGGCGGAAGAGAGTTGCCCCACTGCTTTCAAGCAGTGCAGAAGAGAAACAATCATCACATGATGATAACTTACTGATGTAATTGTGCTATGTTTCCTTTGCGGGTGGGAGGGTGTGTAGGACTGCTCCAAGCACGGAACAGGGCATGGGCAGATTGACATGCCCACTCAAGTGCGCAATGACTGTTTGGTCGGCCCACTCAGGCTGTCCAAAGCAGTCATGCGCACTTCCTGTATGCAATGCAGGCTGCATTACAGCCTGCATGGAGAACATGCCCACCCCTCCAGCCCCTGGCTGCATGCCTTGTCCCGTTGCAAATTACCAATCCGACCGCTTCATCACAGTGTTGTGATTGGCTCAGGGTAGGGAGCCTGGCTGCCTACTTCCTGTTCCTGGAAGAAGAAGCAGGAGAGCAGGAGCAACGAAGACACGGGACCCGGCTTCGAGGTAAGACTTCCCTCATTAAAATATTTACAACACCCGCTCACACACACCCCGCGTTCATGCCTCATCCAGTGTTCTTCCCGGCGTTTACCACCTCCCAGCTGTCCACCCCCTCAGCACTTCTCAATGGCAGCCGCTGTGCGCCCATGAGCAGCGGGTGTACCACTTGTGTGCCAAAGGTACATACGTAGTTACGACGCATGCCACTACATCGCATTCCATTCCAATGCATAGTAATACTAGGCATATTTCAACAGTAGGGAAGGTGTTGCATAGCGGAGACGTAAAAGTTACTATTCCCACATCAGTGAGTGCAACCCTAAAACTAACCTTTGCACCCCAAACCAAACCATGAACCCTAAAATTCCTTTGTGAGCCCCCAAAACACACTCTATAAATTACATTTGACCCAAATGTACACCCTCATTTTCTTAACTGACCCCAAAACACACCCCAAATTACATATTTCATCCCAAAACACACCCCAAAATACATATTTTACCCCAGAATGCACCCCAAATTTTAAATCCGACATCCAAAACCCAAACCCACCCGAAAACTTAAATTCCCCCATTACTAACCTCACAATGCGTTGTAATCGAATGCGATGTAAAGGCACCTACGTTGTTGGAGTTGAGTTGTCAATGATGTAATGCCTGCGTTGTAATGGACGTCTCCCATGCCAAAGGCAAGGCATTGGCAAGCCCGTCTGCGTCCATCTGCCCCTGGACCACGCTCATCACTAAGGACCCTTCCTCTTGGACACTCCACCACTACGACGCCACCACCCTCCTCGCCATCAACCCTGGATGCCACCTCGCCTGCCAGGTCCAACATCTGCTCCAGAATGGACATCGCCATCGCCATCACTGATGGCTGCAGTATCACCCGCAAGGACCACCCCGACCGTCCAGGAGGAGGCATTGCCTTCACCTACAGAAGCAGACTCCGACGGGCCACGCACTCTAAAGACCCAACGGTGACCATGGACCACCTCAACTCCCAGATCAGGACCAACCCAAAGCACATCCTCTGTGGCACCCTAATGTGCAGGCCCCCCGGGCCATGGCCCCTGTTCCCCGATACCATTGTAGACCTTATTGCACCCCAGGCTCTCCCATTCACTGACGACATCCTCCTCGGTGAACTCAAGTTCCACCTGGACAACCCCAGTGAGCAGAAGACCACCCCTTCCTGGAGAAGGTCCCCAACATCAGACACAAGCAGCAAGTCACTGCAACAAGCCACATAGTAGGACACACGGTCGAGCATGTCACCGCCGCCAGCGAAAACTTCAACTACAGCCACTACACCGGACTCTCCTGGACCGACCATCATTGTATACATCACATCTTCACCTCGCCCACCGAATGCCACCTCCATCATCAGCCCCCTCGCAGTAGGATCAAGGCCACCGAAGAACGTCTCATCAACTCCCTCCGCACCACCACTCCGTCAACGCTTGCAAACGACACTGCAGCGCGCAACTGCCACAGATGGATCTCCAACTGCGCCGAACCCCGGGCACCCCTCAAGAACGGCACTGTGTCAGTACCTTCCGCCTGCCTGATGACAGGCATAAGGGTGACGCAGTGCCACAGGGATAGGCTGGCCCCATGCATTGCTAGAGTTGTGTCATGGTTGTGACAGGACTGCAGCAATGCATGACTTTAGCACAGACAGATTCATCAGGATTCCAGACGTATCTATCATTACTTGCATCATGGAGCGCTGTCCAGCGAATACAGCACATCCATGGTGTCGCAAGAAGGGCTTAGTGAGAAGTGTTGCAATGCTGCCTTGTCGCACCACTGCAACACTTTTCATGACTGAGGCCCAGGAATGCGCACTGTCTTTTTGATGGTGCGCATTTCTGCCCTGTAGTTTTGTTGGAGGGCAGCGCAGCAACATTGCTTGCAGCGCTGTTCAGCACCATAACCTGCTGGAATGAGGCCCCATGTGTTATCTTACTTTTAAGACCAGCTATTTTCTGGTCTTAAAAACTGCCTCCAACTGCAGTTAGAGGCAGTTTTTTTGGTCTTCCAGACTTCAGAGATTCCCTTGTACATATCTCGAAGTGGGGTTTGCGGCCGTTTTTGCACAGGAATGCCTCTCCTGCATATAATTATCGTTAACAGAAGTGGCGATCTTTTCATCAGATGTTTACAACAGAGGTTAGCGGCAGCTTGTAAATACGGCGATAAGAATATCACCGCAAAAACGGAGGAAAAGTGCAGCTAAGGCGGCATTAACTCCTTGTACATATGCCCCTTGGTTTGTCTTTCAGATTTACCACCTGCAGTCGCTTGCCAAAATCTTTCTCAGAGCTCCTCATCCAAATTAACTCTGGATTTTTTCAGCTGCAAGAGACTTGTCCCTCCAAGTCACTAACTACCTTTTAGAAGTGAGGTTCCCTCCGTATACCAGTAGTAGAACTGGTTTACCCCATGCTGTGAATGCACACAGACAGAAAGTTTTAGTAAACTCTGAGCATACATATTGTTCCTGACAGCACCACTTGGGATTTCCACTTCACATGACATGGACTTTGTTGTTTGTGTTTTTCCTCAGTTGATGAAAGTCTGTTTCTGTCATTTTGTTAATGTTTGAAGAAGTTCATTGCCATAAAGTTTTTATGGACTCAAACTGTTTAATGGCTTTTTTAATTATATCCCATCCTTCTATATTTTGTGTAGCACAGGTAACGGTAGAAAAGGTGTACATAATAAAATTCCTGCAGCACACAAGTGACACTGATGGTGAGCGATGGAAAAGATGTCAGGATAATGTTCTGTGCAATATTTTTTGTAGGTCTACCTCTTAACGATGTAGATATGTGTATCACAATAATGCAAACATGTCTTGTCCATCATCGCTCACATGTATTGGTGTTACCATTTATGTTTAAAGTTATCTGCTTCTTCTGAGTCTTGTACTCACTGAATAAAATACTTGTGATGAATAAGTAAATAATAGTTCAGGAGCTGCATGTAATTGTCTGAATAGATTGGCCTTGATTAAGAGAAGTGTTGTAAAAAACAACATATTTGCACATTCGGTAAACACCATGGGTTCAGTAAATAACAAATGGGTTGAATAAAACTAGTTAGGAGTTTTTACTGTGGATTCTGGAATTAGTACTTACAGCATATGTTAAATACTGAAGGGGATATTCACAAAGGTAACCTACACTTGTAATGTGCATGTGTACTTTACTTTTAAGCTTTCCATTAACTTTACTACTTTTGGCTATTCACAAAATTCGAGTGTGAAGTTACTCAAAAGAGTAGACACACACACCTCCACAAAAGGAAACAGCAGAAAGTCTATCACCACACATGGACAACTGCAACACCCTTAATAAATTCAAAAAAGGTTGTCAAAATATTTTATAATTGAATAATAAAAATGTTTAGACATTTTTTACTTTAAATTATATTTTTTTATCTTTGTAACTATTTTGAATTATTTAAATTAATTTTACATTATTTCCTATGGGGTTTTATTTTAAGTCCCTACCTCCATTATTTTCTATAGGATGATGATGTAGTATTAGTGGTGGCAAGTGTGCTGCTGTACTTACTCCAGCTCTGAGTGGGAGTAATTTACTACTGTGTTAAGTCGCTTTTTTGATGAAGTAACTTTAGAAGTGCCATATGTGAATTGCAATGCAATTGCTCGTTAGTGGATGAGTTTATGTCCCTCCCTCAAGCTCTGAGTGTGAATCTCTTGAGAGAAATGATAGGAGAGGTAGAGATGTAGATATACACTTGTAGGTTTGTGAATTACATTTTGTAGTACTTCAGTAGCACTCTTACATTACTACTGAACATACTACAAAATGGAGTTTATGAATAGGATCCTGAATGTGTGCATTTACCCTGTGTGGTAAATACCGCACTCGATAAATATCACATCAAAACATCAAGGAGGGCCCATTTCCAGACACTGGAAGTACTTGTAATGAGAACATTAATCCTCAAAGAACAGAACGAGCCATAGCCTCACGGAGAAGGGCTTCTGGACAGCGCTAAACAACACTACCAACTCATTTTTGTGTGGAAGTGTGCAGGTATGTATTTTGCATGGCCAAAACATCTAACAAAAAAACAAAGAGAATCCATTGCTACCCTCTAATATTGTTCAGTCAACACAAGCAGAAGCCTGCTGAACTCCTCCATCGTGGACCCAGGCAGGGTAAGGAAGTACAAGGTTATGGATCCTCAGCTAGGAGTCCTGGCTAAGAAGGTGGTAAGACACCATGACTAACTAATATGCTGTATCATGTAAAAGCAACAGACACACAACTGAAGGACAGAATCCAGAACAAATCAAAACATTCACCCCAATTTAGAGTTCTGGGTTAAATCCATCATTTGTGTTGCTCACCATGCCACCCCAGATTAGATCTGGCCATATGCAAATCAGTCTTGACCCTGTGCCTCATGGGAACAGTCCAGCCCAAACTGCCAAGCCAAGTCCTAAATGGACCAGAAACAAGCATCCTGGAACCGGTTTCAGGGTTCACCACTCATAAGCCAGGATAGCTTGAATCCAGTGGCCCGGACCCACGTCTGGGCATACCCGGAGCACTTGGGCGAGGAAGCAAAAGACACAAAACTGATTGACGGAATGCAGAACAAAACAAAAAATTCACCCCAGTCAAGAGATCTGGGCTAAATTAATCATTCTTTTAGTCACAATGCCACCCACGTTTAGACCTGGCTTTATGCACATCAGTCTTGACCGTGTGCCTCATGGGAACAGTCCAGCCCGAACTGCAAAGCCAGGTCCTCCCTGCAGCTTGTATCCTGTGGCACAGTGAGCCCGGGAACCACTTCTGGACACACCTGGCGCACTTAGGGGGATATTCTCAAGAACGTGCAATAATCATCGCCAAAATAGGTTAACGCAATTTTTCATATCGCAGGAAAATAACTCCTTGTTACCGTCGTATTCTCAACACAGCGGTAACATGCGATAGTTTCCCGATAATGCATCAAATGTCCATAATAAAATTACCGAGACGGCAACAAAAATTGAAACCCGAACGTGCAAAAAGTTACAATGGGCCCAACTGCGATAAAAAATTCAGCGCTAAGCAGCGCCAGGCCTGCAAGTCCCACAAGTCAGGCGAGAAAAATCACTATAAAAGCAGCAACAAAAAACACAAACAACTGTGAAGCACCATGGAGGTAGCCAGAGCAAGTACAGAGGACAACCAGAACCCCGCAAGCCCCAAGCCCCAAAGAGGACCAGCCTGGAGCCTCGGGGTCAGGGAAGGGCATGGAGAAGAAGAAGAGGAACCCGCGTTTCAGTCTGCAGGAAAACCAGATCCTCATTATGGAGGTGATAGAACACCATCACCAACTGTTCATCACCTTCACTGTGTCATTGGCAACTAAAAATACAATATGGCAGTCCAGCTTGGCCAAGGTGAATGCAGTCAGAGTGAAGAGAAGGGAAGTGGATGACTGCAAGAAGCGCTGGACTGATGTGAAGTGCAAAACCAAGCTGAAACTCACAGCCAACCTGAAAGCAGCAATGCAGACTGCAGGTAGGAGTCCGGCGACACAACAGGAGCTGGATGAGATGGAGGAAATGGTGTCCCGAGTCATCATTGGGGAGACGGTGGAAGGAGTTGGGGGACCGGACACTGCACAACCAGACCGGAGTCAACAGCAACAGGGTGAGTAACCACCAGGCACTGGGGGGACGGGGGAGATGGGCACAATGGCACGCATGCACAATTAAGTATAGCACATCTGCGGACAAACTATGCCCAAGAGTCACAACTCTGACCAAGAGCCCAATTTACCCAAGTCTGCCACATCTCAGCACTGTATAAGCACAGAAGTGAAAGGCACACTGCCTGAAAGGGATAAGGGCCAGCCAAATCAGAGCTGAGGGGCAACTCTGACCAAGAGCACTTGGGCGAGGAAGCAAAAGATACAAAACTGATGGACGGAATGCAGAACAAAACAAAAAGTTCAGTCAAGTCATCTGGGCTAAATCCATCATTCTTTTAGTCACAATGCCACCGACGTTTAGACCTGGCTTTATGCACATCAGTCTTGACAACAGTCCAGCCCGAACTGCAAAGCCAGGTCCTCTCTGCAGCTTGTATCCTGTGGCACAGTGAGCCCGGGAACCACTTCTGGACACACCTGGCGCACTTAGGGGAATATTCTCAAGAACGTGCAGTAATCATCGGCAAAATAGGTTAACGCAATTTTTCATATCGCAGGAAAATAACTCCTTGTTAACATCGTATTCTCAACACAGCGGTAACATGCGATAGTTTCCCGATAATGCATCAAATGTCCGTAATAAAATTACCGAGACGGCGACAAATATTGAAACCCGAACGTGCAAAAAGTTGCGATGGGCCCAACTGCGATAAAAAATTCAGCGCTAAGTAGCACCAGGCCTGCAAGTCCCACAAGTCAGGCAAGAAAAATCACTATAAAAGCAGCAACAAAAAACACAAACAACTGTGAAGCACCATGGAGGTAGCCAGAGCAAGTACAGAGGACACCCAGAACCCCACAAGCCCCAAAGAGGACCAGCCTGGAACCTCGGGGTCAGGGAAGGGCATGGAGAAGAAGAAGAGGAACCCGCGTTTCAGTCTGCAGGAAAACCAGATCCTCATTATGGAGGTGATAGAACACCACCACCAACTGTTCATCACCTCCACTGTGTCATTGGCAACTAAAAATACACTATGGCAGTCCAGCTTGGCCAAGGTGAATGCAGTCAGAGTGAAGAGAAGGGAAGTGGATGACTGCAAGAAGCGCTGGACTGATGTGAAGTGCAAAACCAAGCTGAAACTCACAGCCAACCTGAAAGCAGCAATGCAGACTGCAGGTAGGAGTCCGGCGACACAGCAGGAGCTGGATGAGATGGAGGAAATGGTGTCCCGAGTCATCATTGGGGAGACGGTAGCAGGAGTTGGGGGACCGGACACTGCACAACCAGACCAGAGTCAACAGCAACAGGGTGAGTAACCACCAGGTACTGGCGGGACGGGGGAGATGGGCACAATGGCACGCATTCACAATTAAGTATAGCACATCTGCGGACAAACCATGCCCAAGAGTCACAACTCTGACCAAGAGCCCAATTTACCCAAGTCTGCCACATCTCAGCACTGTATAAGCACAGAAGTGAAAGGCACACTGCCTGAAAGGGATAAGGGCCAGCCAAATCAGAGCTGAGGGGCAACTCACCCACAATGCAGCACACACACATAGGAATCACAGCATCTCAACATTGACAACAATGTGGTACAAACTGCAACACCTTCACAACAGAACAGAGGACACAACTGCTGCCGCTTGTGTGTAGAAAATGGCCATTCGCATTTGGCACAGCAGGAAACTGTGAGATGATAATGTACAAGTACAACCTCACATCCCTGATGGTGCAGAAATGTCAACTGTCCAGCATCAAATAGGCATCTCCTCACAAACAGTCCCAATGTACATTGTCATGCAGTCTGTTATTAAACTTGTACAATGTGTGAACATACATGTGAACACAATGTCAATCTGCTTCTCCCCTTCACATTGCAGAGGAACAATCAACACCTCCTGCAGAGCAGACCCAACAACTCAGCACTGATGATGAAGAGAACCTCCCCAACATCGATACTGATGCCCTCCAACAGCCCATGGACAGCTTCGGCACCCCACCTCCAGGAGCAGGGCAGCCCAGCTGCATTGATGAGACCCCACCCCCTGCACAGACCATACATCAGGGAGCACCCACCACCATGGCTGTTTCCCAGGACCACCACGGTCAACACATGGCATTCTAACGCCGTGTGTTAGGGTGCCAGGAGAAGATGGCTAATCAGCTGCTGGTGGGGTTCGACCTCATGGCAGCCATACTAGATGCCATACGTGGGTGTTTAAGTCCCATTAGGGACAACTTACAGTCCCTAACGGACACCCACTGTACACTCCATGGTCTCCAACAATCCATGGCTGACATCGCTGGAGAACAACTGTCCAGTCAGAGTGGCTCCAGTAATGTCAGCAGGGAGTTGGGACACATAAGGAGAATGATAGAGAGCTTGGAGCGGATGCAGGTGGAAAGAATGTTTGCCTCGGCTGCACACCAGCGAGATGTAGCTGTGATCTTCCATGCCCTGCAGATCCTCGCCATGGCATTGCCACAACAAGGCCTGGTGCAGATGAATGCTGCTGCTACTAATCTATCCACATCTCTGCCCCCTGTAGTGTCAGTACCACACAGTGTGGCAGACATTCCACCTCCAGCCCCTGATGTGTCACTGCCACACAATGATGTAGACCAAACACCACCACCCACATGTGAGGCACCTGACACCTCAGAGGACGAAGATGAAAATGAATCTGACTTTGTGGTAAGAATGAAGTGGTTGCATTCATTTCCGCTATATGGTTTGTTTCAGCTTGGTTCTGCCCTCTGTATCATGCCCTGGAATAACACCTTCCACTGTACCCTGATACACTCAGCGACACCCACCTTGGACCTCGACATGGACTGCCATATTTTGTTTGGTTACCAATGACACAGCAATCACACTGCAGACTTAAGTCTTCCACTTACGATGAACTTGTCAGTCCCTAAAGGACTCTTGCTGGCCCTCCAAGGGGCGACAATGTAAAGTGGGGTTTGCATGGTCCTGTACTGGTCCAGCTTCAACAATCCACTGAATGCGAATAAAACATTCCAATTCACACAGATGTGTCATGGCTATGATCAATCAAGTAGAAAAGTATGGATGAATGTAGGGACAGTGATTCCACAAAAAGGTACTCCCTGGGTAATGCTATCAATGCGCATATATGGCTGTGACCCAGATAGGCAGTGAGACATACATTGTCATTCAAATCAACACTCATCACAGTTGAATACAAGTGAAGGTGCGTACTGACATATGCGTGTCAGTACGGGCAAGATAAGTGCCACAACATGCAGACCAATGCAGCACTATGTCAGAATGAGGAACGTTGCCAAGGGCCGCTGTCCACTCCGGGGGAGTGCCTCACCTTTCACAGGTGTGTGTATTCGGAGTCCAGGCGAATGCAGCCATGTCCACTGTTGTCGTGGGATATGCGACCAGATCTCCAAGATGCAGAAAGGTGTTGGGACATGTGCAATGGGTTCCAATCTGTTGTGGCTGCAGGTACGTAGCTACTCGTCCATGAAAGCGATTGCAGCTTTGTAGGCTATCATTTCCAACATGAGGTCGTTGTCGACTTCATCAAACAGGAAGCGAGGCGATCCATTAGCAGGTCCGGACAGATGTGCTGCGTCCACCCCCTTTCACCAATTAGCACTACAGCCCAACAGGGGAGCAGTTCAATGTGGTCACTGCACATGAGGAGTTGTGCAATCTCCCAGGTCCAACTGCCAGCATGTATGCCAAGTAACAAGACATCCCATAAACGGGTATCACGGTGACACTCCTAGTCGTGGGCCAACAGACGGCACACACACATGTCAA
Organism: Triturus cristatus; assembly: GCF_964204655.1. Classification (NCBI taxonomy): domain Eukaryota; kingdom Metazoa; phylum Chordata; class Amphibia; order Caudata; family Salamandridae; genus Triturus; species Triturus cristatus. Next base: position 1,312,884,803 of record NC_140591.1, read on the forward strand.
AATCCAGTTCGGCTACCATCCTGTTGGATAGGCCGACATCCATGGACCAATCGAATATGCATGATCGGCAATACAACACAGGCTGAACACAGGTGATGTTGGCAAGGCAGAAGCTTAGCTGGTAACTGATCCACAGCACTGCCAATGGCAGTGCCCCCTGAAAATGCAGTATACGTGCATGGTACAGTTCCACGTAACAGGGGTTGAGCATGTGTCCGGGATGTTCTGCCATTGCTTTAGTGGCTCTGGTTTAAGCAAGCGGCACTGTTCTGACCTGCACCAGTTCTGTGGATGAAATGCCACAGCTCGGATCAATGTGTTGTTTTAGTGTGCAACGGTAGTATGCCTGGGAGGGTGTGGCAGTAAGTGTAAAGGCCATTCCATGCAAGATAACTTCGAGCAAGGGATTCTGTGTGTGGGGTGTGTATAGGTTAGTCTTTTGTTGGGCTGTGCGTAGTGTGAGAGTCATCATCAACTGCTATAGTATCTGTCAGGACGTGCCGGTCACATGCTATTCCGAGGTCGGAGGTACAGATGTGCTTCCTCCTGATAGTTCAGACAAAGGAGCTTTCATCACTGATGTTAGTTTGTCATCTGATTGCATTCAGGAAATGTGATGTGGGTTGTTGGGGGTGGGGTGGGATGTGTGTGACTTTGGGATTCATGTTTGACATGTCTTGCATGTGGCAAATGAGCGGCATCACTGTGTGTTACTTGCCTCACAGATGCTCCTCCCTCCCCCAAGCCTATTTACTTATGTGTGCTGTGTGGTTGCATCACTTGCACTCCTAGGACACACCATTGTCATGCCTGTCTGCGCATGTCCACAAGCCTGAAAACGAAACTGTGATGTTGGCCGTTGAAGGTGAAGGTACTCAGCCATGTGAGAGTAGGCCTATGGTAAGGATAGGGCAGACACAGATGTAGAGTTCATGCCTGGCTGAACTCGTGCTGTGATTAAGGCTAGGCATTTGGCTCATGCTGCGGCACTACAGATACACACAACACTTGGCATGTATGAGCCAAGACCCTGAGCAGTCTTGCGCTCCTTCATTTCTCCGTTCGTGCGAGTCCGCCCTCCGGGTGCATGCTACATTGAAACATTGTCGATTGCGGGCCAAGTGGCGCCGACACTACAACAGAGACACACGCATTAGTTACTTCCTTTTCCAGGCCAGAACTGAACCACGCCCAGAGCCCCTGGCAAATTCTTCACACCCCTATGCTGAACTGGCGTACGCCGGCCCAGCCCACTCCGCTTACGCTTACAGGGGGGAAGACAAAGCTACATGTCCAAGGTTTTACCCACTGCCTGAGGTGACATGGTTGCGTCCGCTGTCCACAGCACAATGTAATGTGGTAGGACCCGGGGCCATCATGCATACATAATGACCACACGGACACACTTAGATAGTGGAACTGGCTACGGGCACGTGCGCCCGGCCCTTTTTTTAATACCAGGGTCACATGTCCAGTGACGCATGTGCTGGATGGCTGTGCGGTGAGTGTATGCCAGCCCTCAGGGAGTAATTGGTGCTGGCAGCAACCAGAACTGTGATCATCGGATCACAAACACAGATTCAATCATGAAGGGTCCATGACTTGCAGTGAACTGAGGTAGGGGCACCAGTTCTGGAATCACACACAAAAGATTCGATCATAAAGGGTCCATGATTTGTGGTGCACTGAGTTCCCCACTGCCTGAAGTGACATTGTTGCTTCCACTGTCCACAACACTACAAACACCAGCAGCATATGTCCACATGGACATGTCTGTGCTCTGCATACTGAACTCTGTCCAGCACATCACCGCCACACTTGGCATTGTGTACAATCTTATTCATGGGTGACTTGGCTCCTTCACACATACTTGCTTCCCACCTCTTCCCACATTCTGCAATTGTGTGGCTGAGGGGCCATGCTGTTTTTGGAAGGTCATCTGTCCTGTTCTGCGCTGCCTCAGTGGTAGTCCGGGGTGGGTACAGGGGGGGCTGGGGGTAGTGGCGGTGGGTGTTGAGGCCCTCTTGGGTCTCCGAGCTACATGATCAGAAGTTCCATGACATGTGTTGGTCTTCAGATGTGGCTCTGGGCTGGGCTCCCTTTCATACTGCAGGTTGTCGTCCTGTTTAACACCAGTTGAAGGCAGGTGTTACATCCCTGCTGCTAACGTGCCTTATCGCCAGTTTTTGGATTGCATCGCAGATCTGGCTGGTCATTGAGAATATTGTGAAGTGGTGTTTTCGTGTGTTTTTGGACTGGTACGCCTACTCTGCATATCATTAGTGTTAGTTGTCGTTCTCATCTGTGGCGATGTTTTTTGCGGCAGCTAACACTGGAAAACTGGCGATATTGGTAGTTTGCACCAGCTTGGGAATGGGGTGATAGATCTATCGCCACTTTTGCAGCGCTAAAGTGCCGATAAATCGGCGATAAGTCCTTGAGAATATGTTAGTGCGAGGAAGCAAAATAAACACAATTAATTGATGGAATGCAGAACAAATCAAAACATTCACCCCCAGTCAAAAGATCTGGGTTGAATCCATCATTCTTTTACTCACGATGTCACCACAGTTTAGACTTGGCCAAATGCAAATCAGTCTTGACCATGTGCCTCATGAGAACAGTTCATCCTGAACTGACAAACCAGGTCCTCCCTTGACCGGAAACAAGCATCCTAGGACTGTTTTGGGGGTTTTACCCTTCATCAGCCAGGATAGCTTAAATCCAGTGGCACAGTGAGCCTGGAACCCATGTGTGGGCATACCCGGCACACCTAGAGCGAGGAAGCAAAAGACACACAATTCATGGATGGAATGCAGACCAAATAAAAACATTCACCCCAGTCAAGAGATGTTGGTTAAATCCATCATTCTTTTGCTCGCCATGCCACTCCAGTTTAGACCTGGCTATTTGGCAATCGGTCTTGACCCTGTGCCTCATGGGAATAGTCCAGCTCGAGCTGCCAAGCCAAGTCCTCCCTGGACCAGAAACATACATCCTAGGACCGCTTTTAGGGTTTCTCTCCTCATCAGCCACACCAACTTGAATCTAGTGGCACTAGAAGCCCAGAAACCAAGTTTGGGCATATCCGGTGCACTTAGGGCGAGGAAGCAAAAGACACACAATTCATGAATGGAATGTAGAACAAATTAAAAAATTCACCGCCAGTCAAGAGATCTGGGTTAAATCCATCACTCTTTTGCTCGCCATGCTACTCCAGTTTAGACCTGGCTATATGGCAATCTGTCTTGACCCTGTGTCTCATGGGAAAACTCCAGCTCGAGCTGCCAAGCCAGGTGCTCCCCGGACCAGAAACATACATCTTAGGACCAGTTTCGGGGTTTCACCCCTCATCTGCCAGGATAGCTTGAATCCAGTGGCACAGTGAGCCTGGGACCCACGTCTAGGCATACGTGGTGGAGATTGGTCTGGTCTGTTCCCATTGGGTGCAGGGTCAAGGCTGATTTGCATATGCTTGGGTGCAAACTGGAATGTTATGGGGAGCAAAAAAATATGGGCCATATTATCAAGAACGGGCAATAACATTATCGCCGCTTTTGCTAAAGCGGCGATAAGGGGCTTGATAATATGCCCTATAGAATTTCAATAGAAGCCCAGGTTTGATGTCCTTCACACCAGAACCTGGGCTTCTATTGGAATTCTATAGGGCATATTATCAAGCCCCTTATTGCCGCTTTAGTGGCAGTTTCCTGCCGCTAATGCGCCGATAATGTTATCGCCCGCTCTTGATAATATGGCCCCATGGATTTAGGCCCAGATCTCTGTACTGGGGTGAATGTATGACATTGTTCTGCATTCTGTCCATCAATTGTTCTTTTTGCATTTGTCACCCCTTTTGGGATGGGTGTGGCCAGACGTGTGTCCCGTGCTCTCCATGCCACTGGAGCCAAGCTATTCTGGATGATGAGCGGTGAAACCCCGAAACCGGTTCTAGGATGCTTGTTTCCAGTCCAGGATGAACCCGGCCTTGCAGTTCAGGCTGGACTGTTCCCATTGGACGCAAGGTCAAGACTGATTTGCGTATGGATGGGTTCAAACTGGATTGGCATGGGAAGCAAAACAATGATGGATTTAGGCCAGTCACGGCCCGTATAGGGCATGCTACCGGGGCGGTGACGTAGGGCGGGGGAGGGGCAGGGTGGGGGGTTGTAAAATGCGGCATACGGCCGATTTCAGGTAAGTAAAAAAAAAAAAATTGTTGCGCGCGCTGCATCGATAAATGCGATGCAGTGCGCGCAACATTTAAAAAAAAAAATCATTACTTACCTGAAATCGGCCGTATGCTGCATTTTACAACCCCCCGCCCTACGTCACCGCCCCGGTAGCACGCCCTATTCGGGCCGTGGCTGATTTAGGCCCAGATCTTTGTACTGGGGTGAATGTATGAGATTGTTCTGCATTCTGTCCATCAATTGTTCTTTTTGCATGTATCATGTAGAAGATATCACAAAAACAAACAAGAACATATCAATGGAAGGAGATAAAAGACAAAATCAATATTGTTTCAATAAATCCTCATGATATTGAAAACAATAAAAGCAGGTTTGAATCTTTAGGATGATACATTCTTAAACAAGTTGCCAACCACAACCCTCAGACTGTGAGAAGAAAGAGATAAACCATTTTCAATATGTCTGACATGAAAGTAGGTCTCATTATTTTGTGAATCCAAGGTAAGAGATATAAAGGTTATAATGGAAGTACATGTGGTTGTTAAAAAGTTGACTTGGTTGAGAATCCTCATTAATGTGAACAGTGACTGATGTCATTTGTTACACGTATTCAGATTGACCTATGTATATGTTGCCATTGGGGCTAACAACTCTTTAATGGTACTGCTAACATGTACTGAGATGGTACTACAACAATCATAATACATTGCAGTCTTGATGATGAAGGGTTGATTTGTTTGTCCAAGACATTGAGGGTAATGCATCACGAACATATGAATGAGGTTGCTTCTAGACAGAATCATGACATTGTGGTTTGATCTAGGACACCTACCAGAGCAGTTCAGTATGCCCAGGTGCACAGTGCATACTGTTTGCACATTAATAGTGTGCTTTATTTGACAATTGTAGCAGACGTTTTCCTTGTTCGTTCAGTGGAGGCCACCAGGTATACAAGCACAGTCAATTGAACCTAGAATGGCAGGCAACCCAGGCATAGGAAACATAGCTTGCTTTGTAATCATCGTCTATGTGGGTGTCCAAGTGGAGCTGGATGTGCTGCCCACTAATTTTCTGCAAATCGTCCATCTCTTAGCAGAGTTTGTTGCTGAAGGCTATATGAGAATTGCTATGCACTAAACCTACAGTCCACTGTGTGGTGCAGCTGCAAAGTCTAGTGCCACTGGAATTTACAGCCAGGAAGGAGAAATGGCAGTGAATACCTATGATGGGCTCCAGGGTATTTGTTATTATGAAAATAGTTTGCATGGTGCCCATATTAAGCCTGTATATCCTCTGGATGACTGATGTTTATGGGTCGCAGCCATACTCTGTCAATACTGGCTCTCATCCTGTCTGCAATGCTGTGCCATTTGAGACCTCATGCTGCATAGTTTACTGTAGCAGAACATGGATCTGACATAGCATAATACAGCCACCTAGCAGTGCTACATCCATGAGATATGCTGCGGAGTGGAAGTGTGAACTACTGCAATCAGCCTGTGAGTGATTTACCAGTCCATGCGTGTTGATTTAGATCTGGCCTCTGTGCAGGTGCGTGATTTAATTTTATCAGCTCAGTGCATCTATTGTGTTCTTTGCGTTGTTGCACTGGTTTTCGTTTTTTAAATATTATTTTGTATGTTTTCATTCATTCCCTACACCTTTACCACCTGCCTTTGAATAGAAGTAGTCTAAGATGGTATCTACAACTGTTTTTCATTGACCTCTCCTACGTGTGAGTGGATTTTACTTGTGAGTTATTTTCCACATGTGGTTAATATCACATGCTTTAAATTGCACATGTGGTAAATAGCATACATGGACCACAAGCTTGAGGTATTTAGCACATGTGGTATATAACTCGTGCAGGACTTAACTTGTGATCAAATCAATCTGCAATTCTGTAATGAAAGGTCTCAGATCTCCCCTGGACCAAGGTATGTACCGTCACTTTCCCAGGGAGAGAATATCAGTTCCAAACTTATGGAATATAACATATACACAGCACTTCCTAAGGTGGGCAAACTTTCGCCACTCCTCCAAAGGCAAGGCAAGAAAACGATATATACACAGCACTTTTCTAGTGCGAAAAATACTTTGCACATCACTTGCCTTGAGTAGAACAACTTCCTATAACACAATTACCTGCTAGAAGGGAATTCACCCATTCTTCTGCAACAGAACACTTGACCAAGAAGAGTCCACACCTCCTGCTACAAGGAAAAGACAAATTGGTATATCTGGGATGTATTTATTAGAAAATAGCACCACACGGTAAGCCAAATGCACATATCATAGCAGACTCTAACATATCAATAGTATGATTGAAACACAATCAAGGCAAACATATATGTAGAAATATATATGTATGGATATAAGAATCAGAAAATAAGAGGGAAAGGAAAGAATCAGTAAAGCATCAAGAGACAGTTAGTAGCAGAGACACCTCACCTACTGCTTCATCATTTCACCCCACTTTGCTCAAGGGGAGTCCATTGCTTGAACCAGGTGAAAGCTCAGAGGTGACACCAGCTCCACTCTTCCGTGACAACACGTCTGCTCCACGGCGTGAACTTCCATCAGGCCAGTGTAGACTCCCCTTTTTAATACAAATTCAAACACAACGAAGCTTCTAGCAAGCCTCGCCCCCTCGTTCTCATGAGAGCCTGTACCAGCCTGCTCCAAGGTTACTGCATCGGTTGATCAGGCCTTTGCTATGGCTCCGAGACAGACCATGTACATTCCTCTGATAAGAACCAGTTCTCTCTAGTCAGTAAAGTGCGAAAAACAGGAGAAAACCAAAACATGCCCTCCCCACCTCTGTAGCTTTGTGCAGGCACAGAAAATAGCTTCAGTCATGAAAATGGAGTTAGTTAAGCCATGCACACAATGGCCCAAAGGAAGATGGAATCAGAAAAGCAAGGATGACATGAAACCATGTCAAAGGCAATAGTCAGCACTGCCATAAAGCAAGGTAAAGTCAGAAATCAGAATGACATGAAGCCATGTCAAAGGCAATAGTTCAACACATAATTCACATAACCCAAATAACACTATAGACTTTATCCCTCAGTATACAACATTGAGCACATGTGCGCACCACCACCCACAAAACTGCACCTCAACATCCCATACCTTCTATTCTTGCCAAGACTATTCTACTAAAAGACAGCAAGATTACAGGACAGAAGAGAAGCAGGCATATGCAAATCCATTCTACATTAAGGCTAGGGTAACATAACACACTCAAGTCAGTACAAAATGGTGGTGGTTGAGGGTCATCATAGGGTGTCAGACCACAAAAGTGGCTCATCCACTACATTGCACCCCATGACCCTCGATCATCACCATTCACATATGTCAAAAACAAAATATCTTAACTAAAGGCACAACTACGAGTGAAGCACTACATCTTTTAATTGCAAAATGGAATCTTTGCAAAGCAAATAGCAACTGTATATCATAACTGAAAAACAAAACTATCATTGAAGCACTGCATATCTCAATTGAAAGCCAAACCATTTAAAACCACATTTCTAAATTGAAAGACACAACTACTTAAAAGCACATGTTGAAACAGCAACTCATGCGTTGAAGTGGTTACACAAAAATACATAATTCAAAACAAATGACTAAAAAGCAACTATGATCGAAATACTACATTGCAAAACTGAAAAGCTCATCAAAAGTATATGATAATCACTTTGGAGCAAATAAAGACTGCATTCTCTAAATACATGTAAAAGCAAGAACTCAGGTGCATCTAGCAATAGCTCATAGATATCTGGATATATGTTGAATGGATACACAAAATAAATGAATCAAGCTTTTGAATGCTCCTAATGCCTCTAATGGTTAAACTGGAACCTCTACTGTTAAAGTAGTCAAACTCATATATTATAGCAACAGCAACAGGTTTTTTCTCTTCAGCCTCTAACTCAGAAAATATCTACTCTAATTTTAGTGTCTCTATTATTTCATCCCTAAAAAAAAGTACTTCACTGTGAAAAAGAAATCACACACAGCCTTTTCCCATCACATCTGAACTTCACGTTGATAAAACAGTTCAGAGTTCTGGCAAAGCACATCCTGTAGTTCCCTCGTTTTTTCCTTCACTTGTACACAAGCAATTCCCTTTTGTGAAAGACACACAGCCTTCATGCATGTAAAGCCGGCCTCACATGAAGGAAACAGTTCCAATCGCAGCACACTCTGCTGATCCCTCTTCGCTTGGAAAGAAGCAGTCCATCTGTGTAGGACACAGCTCTCCAGCATCTATCTTCATCTGTATCTCCTTGACAAAGGAGGACCCCATCCGGTCCGGTTAGCCACAGGACATCAGCCTCCATCAGCCACATGACATCAGCCGCCATCGTCTGGTCTGGCGATCACTCCAGGCTTGGGGGGTGGGGAAGGGGAGGGGAACCCACTCACATGGGGGAAGGGAGTCCCACTCACACGGGGGGACTGGGCGAATCTGAAAAAGAAACAGGCATCACTCTTCTTGCAAAAAACATTTTTCAAAAGCACACTTTTTCCGTCTTGCATTTCTGAAAGTACAATATTTTCATTTCTGTCTACATAGCTCTCCTCTAGCTCTGGGGAATTGTCTAAGAATTCTACCAACGCTTTAGTCTCTGAATTCTTGGTAAAATCTCTCTTTTTCTTTACACAGCAAGAAGGGCTGGGGCAGTCTCCTTCACTCACTACACGCCTCACAGGTGCTGCCCCCCTTCACAAAATCTCTGCGGACACTAACTGGCCCCTTGCCAAACATAACAAGCAGAGACTTCTCTGCTGCCTCTAGCTCCCACATTATCTCCTCCAAGGTCGAAGTGCCATGCACTCCTGCCAACTTTCGTCTGCTCTTATCTGCTCTGCGACTCTCCTCATGGGGGGGAGGAAACCTGCGCCTTTGCAATCCTCCCAAACATCTATCTCCAAGAAGCTGTCTCTGTCTACTGGGGCGAGGAGCTGGGGTGACCCCTCCCGTAGGAATTCCTCCTCAGTCTTCACAGAAAGCCTGAACTCTTCTCAGCATTGCTGGATGATCTCACTGCAAGCCTCCCAAACATCCATCTCAAAGACGCTTTCAAATGAAGCACCAACAGTGTATTTAATTTCTTCCTGTGTGCCAGATTTCTACGTGCACCCACTCCCAGAACAACTCTTTACATGTCTGAGAGGAAAAACAGCTTTAACCTCTCCTGACCTCCAGCAAGACTTCACATTCTTTAATCTGAAAATGCTCCACCATTCTGTCTAACTAATTCAAGCAAATTCTTAACTGTCATTAGTCTATCACCTCATGAAAAAAAAACTAAACTGCTCTTGACATTCAGGGGCTATTGGTATCAAATAGAAAAAAGCATTGGCAATATCAAAAGTCACATACCAAGTCCCATGCTACTTCTGTAACAATATCTGGGGCAGCATCAGTCAAAGAAGGTATATGTTTGTCCAGTTCACAATAATCAACGGTCATGCGCCAAGAATTATCACATTTGCACACCAGCTACACAAAATTATTTTAAGCATTTGCCATTAGGGTCACCACCTCGGCATTTGTCAAGCCCTGCATGATCTCACTGATCCCTTCACGCCCATCTGGCATTCTGTACTGTTTCAAATGAATTTCCTTTGTAACATGGGGCACCTTCACTGGGAAATCTTGTGTTTCAAACTCCACCTCTGGACCTTCTATTAAATCCTGTGCAAACAGTTTTTCTGTCTGTACATGCCACTTAATAACCATTGCTTCCTCCCATAGGCAAATCACAGTTTCTCGAATTCTGTTCTGTCCAGTATCTTTTAGTGCACAAAAGCACAGCATTTGTCCAGCATCTGAATTTAAAAGTGATCTCCTCTTACCCTGCACTTTCCTGTAACTAAAAAGGGCTCATTGCTCTTCAATTAACTCACAAAATACATTTTCATATTTCCGAATTAAACACATATCAGAATTATTGTACACAATCTGCTGTTGTTCACATTCAAAATCATATTGTTGCATTTCTCTTTTGAAGCAAAATGTATCATTCACTGTCAGGTCTAATTTATGTCCGCAGCCGGTGATCGTTAAGTCTAAAACACTGGTCTGTTTACCTCCCTGCACATTCCTTTCTGGCTGAAAAACCTCTTTGAAAGAATTAATTAGGACCGTCTGTGCAGCTTGTAGCCTGACTGGGTTCTCTGTCACATTTTTCATATCTGAATTATCCTGACTATTGGAATAGCTGGGCAAAACAAACGGTTTTAGAGCCTGGAACACGTTTAATTCTGTCTTCAAAGCTATATTTTCAAACTGGGCATCAACTAACTGTTTCTGCAGCTCACTGTGTTCTTTTTGCAAATGCTCAAATGGCAGCACATTTAAAATAACACCGCTGTCTCTGTCTAAAATGTCATTAATCTCCTGCTGATTAACACCCTTCATTGCAACTCCGGAGTCTGTATTCTCTGAGGAGTCCCACGTTTCAGAGTTATGCTCTGATATTTTACATTCACTTTGCAACTGAAAACTTTTTATATGCATTCCTTAACAAACACTTGAAAGGGATCCAGAACTTTCTGCCTAACGTAGCAAGCTATTTATAAGCACTTTTTTACAAAACACACTTAAACACACACACACCAATTCTAACTCAGCACAATTAGCTCACTTCACAAGCCAGCACATCATATGAGCTACCCCCATGCAAATAAATCAATTGATATCTAAGAGTCTGCTTTCAATTTCTAAAGAACATATTTCTTCCCCTTTTAAAGGTATGTACCGTCACTTTCCCAGGGAGTGAATATCAGTTCCAAACTTATGGAATATAACCTATACACAGCATTTCCTAAGGTGGGCAAACTTTCAACACTCCCCCAAAGGCAATGCAAGAAAACAATATATACACAGCACTTCTCTAGAGCGAAATATACTTTGCACATCACTTGCCAGGAGTAGAACAACTTCCTATAACACAATTACCTGCTAGAAGGGAATTCACCCATCCTTCTACAACAGAATACTTGGCCAAGAAGAGTCCACACCTCCTGCTACAAGGAAAAGACGAATTGGTATATCTGGGATGTATTTATTAGTAAATAGCACCACACGGTAAGCACCTATCATAGCAAACTCTAACATAACAATAGTATGATTGAAACACAATCAAGGCAAACATATATGTAGAAATATATATGTATGGATATAAGAATCAGAAAATAAGAAGGAAAGGAAAGTATCAGTAAAGAATCAAGAGACAGTTAGTAGCAGAGACACCTCACCTACTGCTTCATCATTTCACCCCACTTTGCTCAAGGGGAGTCCATTGCTTGAACCGGGTGAAAGCTCAGAGGTGACACCAGCTCCACTCTTCTGTGACAACACGTCTGGTCCACGGCGTGAACTCCCACCAGGCCAGTGTAGGCTCCCCTTTTTAATACAAATTCAAACACAACAAAGCTTCTAGCAAGCCTCGCTCCCTCGTTCTCATGAGAGCCCGTACCAGCCTGCTCCAAGGCCACTGCATCAGTTGATCAGGCCATGTACATTCCTCTGATAAGAACCAGGTCTCTCTAGTCAGTAAAGTGCGAAAAACAGGAGAAGAGCAAAACATGCCCTCCCCACCTCTGTAGCTTCGTGCAGGCACAGAAAATAGCTTCAGTCATGGTGGTGGTTGAGGGTCATCATAGGGTGTCAGACCACAAAAGTGGCTCATCCACTACAAATTCATGCACTATTTACCCTGGCAGTGGTATATACCTACACACATAACCTAGTCTTATCAGGGTCCTTGTATTTTCTGACACATCTGTGTGTAGTACAAGATGCAATATGAAAGGGATCTTTGTTACAAAATAAGTTTAGCCATCCTGCTTAAAAATCTGGGTGTGCAAAATTGCAATTCCAGATCAGTATTTCTACATAGGTGATGACATTTGGAACTTAAAAAACAAGTTGTGTGAGATGTTTCTCTCCAAAAACATTGTTTACTGAAGATTTTCCTACAGATGTTTTTTTTTGCAAGTTTTCTCTGCTCGTCTTTTTTCCTACAAGGCCTCGTTCTTCTTTCAGGGTTTTTATTAAGTTCAAAAAAAGCAAGTTTATTGAAGCAAAGGAAAATATGAATACAGAAAATATAATAACAATAAAAAAAAGAAAAATGTCATACGATAAAACCAGTCAATTATTGGTGAACACAAAGGGTAACAATGTAAGTCAGCCAACTGTGATATATGAGAGAGGATTAACAGTGACTTGTAAAGAATTGGCAAACAAAAAAGAACTGCATTTTATGTTAGAATGTGCACTACAAAGTAAAACACAAATAAATCGTATAATATCAATATGAGAGGATTCAAGGAGGTTTAGTCACTACTTGTTGAGAGGGGGTGAAGAACAGAGAGTGTCGAGCACTTGCATCAATAAATATTGTAACAGGCGACCATAGGTTCAAACGTTTGGATGCCATGTGTGATGGGTAAACAAAGTAGTGTCCAATCTATGGTTGTAACAAACAGCATACCACCATGCTTGATATGACAATTTAGTTAAGTCTTTCCAATTCTTAGTTATTTGCTAAAAGGCAACTGCCAACAGTAAATCTATTATTTTTGCATTGGAACTACACTCTGCCCAAATAGGAGATAAACTACCTAAAAAGATATGTTTGGCAGAGAGGGGGGTGAGAGGAACCAAAAATCGAATTAATTTGAGACCATACCTTTTCCCAGAAACTGTAAACAAATTTACATGTGAAAAGTAAATGACATAAGTCGGCATGTGGGGAGGAACAAGTCCAGCATGCATCCGAGAGGTCGGAGTATCTTGCAGTAAGATTGAGAAGGGAAAGTAGGAGCCTATTATATACGAAAAAGAGTGTCTGTATAGTGTTCGCAGCTCCAGAGGATTTCCTAAGTTTATGCCAAATTCTATCCCAAAACTCCACAGGCCAAGAGACTTCTAATTCTTTTTCAGAAGACAGTTCTACTTTAGATTTTTATCTCGGAGTGAATGAGCTATGTAAGAATTTATATATGGTCGAGGCCTTAGAGTGTTTAACTAAAAGAGTGCGTAGTTTCCCTGCAGAGGATGGCTCACAAGGAGCAGAGTGAGAAGAGATTGTGTAATGTAGGGATGCATCTCGAAGAGCCTGTGTTAAAAGGGAATATTTAGAATGGAAAGATACAGGCATATGAAAGGAGCCCCTGATGTGTGAAACGGACATAATCTCATCCTGCACATATAATTGGTGTACCCAAACCAAGCCACCTTGCCTCCAAGACTTCCAAATTATAGGTTTGTGGTTTACGAACAAATATTCTTGAAATGAGAATGGGGAAATAAAGGACTGCTCGAGCGTGGTCCAAAGAGGACAATTAATAAGAGTTTCAGAAAGCCATCTCGAGGCCTGATGCAGTAAAAAGGACTTATGATAAGTGGGAAAATTGGGCAAATTTACCTCACCCTCTGATTTTGGGCGAATTAGTTTTGAGATAGACATACGTGATTTCTTCTTATTCCATAGAAAAGAGGACAAAATGGAATTGAATTTCTTAAAGTATTTTAAGGGGACAGACAGAGGAATATTAGAAATTGTTAGGGGTGGGCGGAATTTGTGTAATCGCGTTACGCAAATCTCAGCGAAACGGTAAAAAATCTCCACGAACATGCAGAAATTCCGCGAACACGCGGAATTGCTTGTTCGCGATGCTTTTTTCCTGTTCACAGTTGCTGTTTGCGTGCTCGGGGAGAAATATCTCGCGAACACGCATTTTGAGAACGCGAACAAAAAAAAAATTCGCGAAGTCGCGGAAAGCAGAATTTTGGGCAATTTCGCGTTCTCCGAAATTACCGAAATTCCGCAAATTCCGCAAGCGGAACAGAATTTACCACCCAGGCCTAGAAATTGTATATAAAATTATAGGAGACAACATCATCTTAATAGTATCTAGGCGACCCCACCAAGACAAGTATAAAGGATGCCATTTCGATGTTAGTGAAGACAATCTAAGTGTGTAATTTTCCATACAACGTGATATTGTTCCTGAGATTGAGGGGGTAAAATGCAGACCTAAATATTTAATGAATTGGGGACTCCATGTGAAACCTGGAGTGGTAAAGTCAGCTTTAAAAGTAAATTTTGTTAGGGGCAGAATTTCACATTTATCTCTATTTAATTTATATCCAGAGACTGATGCAAAAGAATCAACCTCTCTCAAAAAGGCAGGGAGGGAAGTTTGGGGTTGTGAAAGAAATAAAAGAACGTCGTCAGCATAAGCTGCCATCTTAATATTAGTCTCTTTGAAAGTGAAACCATGAATAGTATCATTTTGACGGATTCTTAACAAAAAAGGCTCCAGGGCAAGATTAAAAAGAAACGGAGAAAGTGGACAACCTTGTCTAACACCTCTACCAAGTGGGAAATAGGAAGATATACCACCATTTGCACAAATAGCCGCTCTCGGATTAGAATACAAAATAGAAATCAAAGCAATAATTTGTGGGCCAAGGCCAAACCATTTAAGTGCATGAAAAAGATAGGGCCATTCAACTCTGTCAAATGCTTTCTCTGCATCTAAAGCTATTGCAGCTAATGAATGTGAAATGTGTGAAGCTTTGGACAGAACATCAAAAAATAAACGAGTATTATCTGTAATGAGTCGTCCCTTGACCAAACCAGATTGTTCTGTTCCTAAGAGGTCAGGTAGGTGAGGTTCCAAACGCAAGGCTAGGGCTTTTGAAATTCTTTTATAATCAATATTAACCAAATAAATAGGTTGATAATTTTTACAGTGTTGTGGATCCTTACCATCTTTAGGTATAAGGCAAATAAGTGCATCAGAAAAAGAGCCAGAAGATTCACGCATTTATGACAGCATGTAATTTGGGAATCAGTAAATGTGCAAAATGAGTGAAAAACTCGACAGTAAAACCGTCTGGACCAGGTGCTTTGTCCTTTTTAAATGTGTGCAAAGCAGTAAGAAGTTCCTTTTGTGTAAGGTTTAATTCTAAAAGTGAAAGATCTGGGTGTGTAACAGAAGTGCGGTGAATATTAGAAAAGAAGTGAGCAATTGAATGGTCAGAGGAAGGAGTTTCGGATGTATACAATGTTTTGTAAAATTGAAGAAATTCATTTAGGATATCCTCATCTTTGAACTTTAATGTATGGTTATTATCAAAAATAGATTCTATATTAAGTTTATTATGTTTAACCTTCAAATAATTAGCTAAAAGTTTACCAGCTTTATTCTGGCCACTGTAAAATTTTGCACTGGACTTCAGCAAAAAGTTAGAAGCATTGTTAGTTGTATCTTTGTTAAATTGAAATTTGGCATTTATAAGTTTAGACAAACAAAGTTTTGATTTGGAGGAGTAGTAGGAGTGCTCCAATCTCTTTATTTTGGTCAAAAGGGCGTTAGTGATTTCTTGTGCCTTTTTCCGCTTTCTAGAGACATATCTAATAATAAAATCTCTAGCGGAAGCTTTGAAAGCATCCCAAATCACATGAAAAGGCAAAGTATCCGATTGATTGAGGAGGAAATATTCATTAAAAAAGGAAACAAAAGAGGATGTGAATGTCGGATCCAAAAGTAGAGCATTGTTAAAACGCCATTTTCGAGAGAGATTAGGTTTCTGCAAAACATCCAGCTGAATAGTAACAGGAGCATGATCAGATATTAGAATAGATCCAATATCTGCCGCCACCAATGATTGAGATATGTTGTGGGATATAAAAAAATAGTCTAGTCGTGATTGAGTGTGGTGAGTCAGAGAGTAATAAGAGTATTCTCTCAATGTAGGATTCCAAGGCCTCCAAGCATCTATAAGCTTGTGTTGCTTAATGGTATGTGTGAAAAATGTATGTGATTTGTGAGTAACATAGGGGGTTAACGAATTTCGATCGAAAAAGGGGTCAAGGACTTCATTACAATCTCGTGCAAGAATAAAATTATCATCAAAACATTGTGTGATCTGTTGGGCCAGGGAAGTCAAGAAGGAGGCATCTCCAGCTGTGGGTGCATAAATGTTCAACAAAGAGACTGGAGCACTACCCACCATTAATTTAACAAATAGCCATCTACCATCCTTGTCTGCACATTGCGATAACACTTTGATAGGAAGGGATTTGCGGCAAAGGGTGAGAACTCCATTGCGTTTGCCATCACCGGGGAAAAAAAATACCTCCCCCACCCAACCTCTCTTTAATTTAAGATTCCTCAGCCGTCAAGTGAGATTCTTGTAAACATGCTATTCTGCTCCCAATTTGGCCAAATGAGTTAAAACGCTCTGTCTTTTAATAGGTGAATGTAAACCTCTAACATTCCACGAAATAAGTTTTAATGACATAAAACAAAACTGTAAATAAGTGATAAACAACAATTGCAGCAAATCTCTAAACAAGTCAAACTGCACCAAACATTAAACCGATTACATAGAAAATGAGTCAAATGAGAGGAAAAATGAAGAAGAGAAGAAAAGAAATAGAAATGAGTAGACATCATTTGAAATGTAGAAGAGGAGCGTGAGAAGAAGAGCATTGTTATGGTAGAAGGACATCGAAAGAGAGCTCTCAGAGCAAAGAAAAGGTAGAAGAGAAAAAATGCAATACAAAAGACATAAAAACATAATACAACGAAAGACTTACATGTAATCCAAGATAAACGAGAGGTGGAAGAGGCCACATGGAACAATGATGTGTCCAGGACCCAAGCGGGAAGGCGGGAGGGAGAACAGAACCGACGTACGAAGGAACATGAGGAAAAGTGTGACGCGGAGACGTAACTTGTAAGGAGAAAAAGGAGATTAGTTATATAAATGAAACAATATTAATGGAAACTTGCAGTAGTACTAAATGTCAACACGACAATAAATCCAAAGCACGCAATAAGAACAAAGGCATTTCAAAATCCAAAATGACTATTTAGTACGTGGTGAGGAAGTGTCCATAGAGTCAGCGTGGTAAGAGTAGAGGAAGCTCTTCAATTTTACTGGATCATCATAGAAAGTGGTTTTGTTGTTGATAGTCACTTTAAATAGGCATGGATGAAAAAGGCCATATCGTGCGCCTATGGAACGGAGCTGTGGTCTCAGCGTGAGGAATTCTTTGCGTCAATCTGCAGTTAA
This sequence comes from Triturus cristatus, assembly GCF_964204655.1. Taxonomy (NCBI): domain Eukaryota; kingdom Metazoa; phylum Chordata; class Amphibia; order Caudata; family Salamandridae; genus Triturus; species Triturus cristatus. Next base: position 1,312,902,113 of record NC_140591.1, read on the forward strand.
TTTGGCATAGTCTTGAGAAAAGAATAAGGAGTTCCCTGACCAGGTAATGCGATTCATTGCACTAACCGCAGATAATGTTTTGAGCAAGTCAGTGTACTCCAGAAAATATAGGATCACTCCCCTCGGTTTCTTTGCTGTAGAGGAAGACGAAAAAGATGACAACGGACCCAACCGATGAGCTCTTTGACTATTGAGAAAAGAATCATCCGATAATTTGAGAATCTTTGGGATGAAGGATTTAAAGAAGGCAATTGGGTCCGATCCCTCCGCTCCTTCAGGCAAACCATAAATGCGAAGATTACTTCTCCTATTCCTATTTTCCAAATTTTCAATTTGCTTATATAGCGCGGAGACTTGAGAGCATAAGGAGTCCACTTTGGAAGAGGAAGAATTTAAAGAGTCAACATTCTGTTGTAATGCTGTGACACGATGTTCTACATTTGACCACCTATCAGTGAGGATCTGCAGCTTGGAATTAGTTTCTTCAACAAACGGACGCAAGGCCCGAATTTCTTCGAGCAACAAGTCCATTGTGACTGAAGCAGATTGTTTAGGGGGGGAAGGAGGATCCTTCTTTAACCGCTTGCTCGACGCTTTGGTGGTTCCAGAGGAAAGCGTTGTATTAGATGTCGACACACCTTTAGGCGAAGTGCTCGATGGGTCCTCCATGGAGAGACAACTGTAGCGGGAACTGGTATGGATTAGAAATTTACGCGTTGGAGATTTGGGTTGAGAAAAGTCTTTAGTCAATCTTCCCATAAGTTGAAACGAAGTCGTAGATAGAAGACCAGTGAAAATGAATTGTCAACTTGCAATACCTCAGTATTTAATTCCTCAGTAAAATGTAACAAGATATGTATACAAAAGGTGTAACCAGATTTAATGATCACGACTTTATAAGCATGCCTTATTTGGTATCATAAGGATAGTAAGAAGAGACCATAAGATGTAGGCTACATTGGAGTATCCAAAATAGGCTAGCACGAGTTGTGTGAGGCAAGCTTTATGTCATGAAAAGAAGTAGGCAAAGATGAACAGCAGTATAGCCTTCATTTGCTTCAAAACGCCATACACATGAGGTAAGTATTCACCTTGACAAGTAGCAATTATAATACAGACACTGTAAATAATAAAAATTCCAGTAATGCAAGGCAGCTTTGTAAGATGAGAGAAACAAAGCGTGTATTACATTGTATCCAGCACTGAGGTAAACTTGCAGTCAAGGCTTCCCAAAATGGTGACAATTCAAGCACCATAACGTATAAACAAATCAAAATATGGAAATGCAAGTCATGTGATATACTGACAATCCATCCCTGCAGCGTTTTAGAAAATGCAAGAGTCACAAGCGATAAACATTGTAGCCGGCAAACCGGGAGTGCTCTGTCAGCGAGAACACACAAAATGGCAGCTGCTAGCATAACGGAGCCACGCTGCAGCCCGTAAGAGAAAAATAGAAGACAAATGCCTACGAGTCTCCAATCAGTGTGTAAAGGGACTCCCTCAACGCCGCATATCCTCCGATAGCTGCTACTCCGTCACCGCATCAGAAAGTACAGAAAATATTGCGTTCGGGCCGCCTCCGCTCCCGCCGACACGGGAGAGCTACGGACCAGCCGCTATCTTCTTCGGGCGCTAGCCATGCCCCTCTTCTAGCAGGGTTTTTAACTCATGTATTTGGTTTATTTTATTTTTTTTAATTGAAAACTTTGTTTAGGTTGTTTCAAAAGAAATAGTTCACAAAGTTGCCAAAATCCAACCTTGCAAATGCTGCATAAACGTTGGACAAACCCTCTGGGGCATATGTACAATTCCCTATTGCCACAGGAACGTTAATTTTTGCCATTCCTTTGGTGATAGGGGCTTCACCTTATTTACAGGGCAGCGTTAATCCACTTAACGTGGCTTAAAGCTGCCTTGTAAATAAAGCACCCTTTCAGGCTATGCTTAGCGTGAAAGGGGAGGGCAATAGGAGTTGCAGTGGGCATTCCACCCTGCCTCCTATTCACAAGGGAGGCGTAAATAGGACGCAGCACCAGAATTAAGACCAGGGAAAACCTGGTCTTACCCTGGCGCAACGAGGAGAAATGTTTAATTTCTCCTCGTTTGCTGTTTTCATGTGTGCTACGTTGTGCAGCACACATGAAAACAGCATAAGGCCAATTATTGTTTATGTACAGGAAGGTTCCCGTTCCTACACATAAACAATACATTTTTTAAAATGCCGTTTTGCAGCTTCTGTGTGTGCTGCATTAAGCAGCACACATAGGGACAGATTTACAAGGAAAGTGACTCAGTACGTGTCGCAAGCCATTTGGCTGTGACGCACTGAGTCAATTTCAAAGCACAGGGATGCAACATATTTACAACCATGTGTTGCATCTTTATGCTTCCCCCTGCACTGGTGCAAAAACTGCTGCCTTGTGCCGGCACAGGCACCCTTGCACCATGGTGCAAGGGTGCCTGTGTTGTGGGGGGATTGTTTATGTACAGGAAGTGTTCCCTTTCTGCAGATAAATAATCAGAAACAGCTTTTTTCAACTACTATGTGTGCTGCATTAACACACATAGAACTTGCAAAACATCATTGTTTTACTGATTGTTTACTGCAGGAAGGGTCTACTTCCTGCACTTAAACAATTAGCAGAGGTGATTTCCTCTTTCTATGCCTGCCTCAGAATGCAGAATGCATCACGCATAGAAAGAGGAAAAAACGAGGAGAAATGAATACATTTCTCCTCGTTGCGCCTCCCTAAGCCTCCCCTGGAGAGGCGTAGCATTCAGACGCATTTCCAGATTTACGATTTCTCATAAATCTGGAAATGTGTCTGTTCCATGGGTGTTGCGTGGGAATACCCACAGCAACACCCACGGAACGTCCCTTTCACGCAAAGTGCTGCGTGAAAAGGGGCCATATTTACAAGAACAGGAAAACTCACGAAGGGTGGCTTTTCCTGTCCTTGTAAATACGGGGCACTAAAATGCGCCGCCAGTATGTCGCAAAAAGTGACGCACCACGCACCAGTGGCGCAAGGGGCTTGTAAATCTGCCTCATAGAAGTTACAAAACAGCATTTCAAGATTGTTTATGTGCAGAAAGTGACACTTTCCTGTACATAAACAATCTTCCCCTGCACGCAGACACCCTTGCACTGTGATGCAAGGGTGCCTGCGTTGGTGCTAAGCAGCTAAACTTAGCACCAGCGCTGGGGGAAACACAGGGCTGCACCATATTCTTGTAAATACGGTGCAGCCCTGCGTTTCAGAAGTGGCAGAGTATGTTGTTAAGCCAAGGAGGCTAACGACACACTCTGCCACTTCCCTTGTACATATGCCTCTCTAATGTGTAAAAAGAGATCATTGTTTTAAGATAGAAAAAATTTCTCCTAAGGCATTTGATGGTCCTGTCTTTCACAGCTTCATTATTGGTAAGAGACCCTTTTCTGCATGTCATTAGCAACCAATTTAGCAGTGTTGTTAAAGAATGTGCTTTATGCAATATATTTTTCCCTAAGACTTTCAGATTACTGCATTTTCTTCGTTTGCAGGACCTTTGTTCTCCCATTGTGTTAAAAAAGGACTGCTTTCTCTACTCTTAATAGTTTTTCCAATTTTGAATAACACTCGCAGGCATTTACAAATATGATATTACATATTTTTACAAGCACCATCATATTTTGTTATACACACTTGCAAAGGAACAACCAGATTTCTATTTATAGGCCACCTCTAATATAATTTATTATCCGCTTAGTGGAGCATCGTAATATAGGTATTCTCATTTTTTAATAGGATAATTTATAAGCTCTCTTTTGAGTTACAATACTTTGCTTCACATATATTACACCAAATTGCCAAAGCAGAACAAAAATGGAGGATAAAGAAAGTGTACCATTTTTTCCCGCCTTCAGTATTTTTGCCTACTTCTCATCATGTTCACCATTGCAGATGGTTTTGCCTGCAATTTTTCCCTGTTGTCACTAGCACAATTGCACATTCTACACGCATTTAGGTCAGCCGTTTTTCAGCAATGAGGATTATTTCACACATTAAGGTACGTGTGATGTTAGACTGTTTCACTGAAAAGAATGAATGGCCTTCATGTTTCTTTCTATCCACCCATCCGTCCTGCAGGCTCCACTTTACAAGATGTTTTCCCTCGGGAGGTCTTCTTGAGTTATGAATTCAGTGGAATATGCAAATTACAAACTTAGTTAAAGGTCTCCCATAATAAATCACCGTCATAATATATATATTTTTAATGCTCCTGTTCCCTTTCTAAATGTTAATTTGGAGATTTACCTCCTCTCGCTGATAAAAATAAACTTGACAGAAATGGGGCAGTAGCGAGTGTACCTGTCAACTCCTACTTTACAAGGGAGATGTTTTATTGCATTCTGTAATGCATTGTTTTCTCCAAGGAATAGCAGGTTCACCTGAATGAGCCGGTTAGCTACTTGTTACATTTCAAACATCATATTAAGGTGGTCCTGTACACACATCTACTCCCACTGATAAATAGAGGGAATAATTGTTGGATTAACTACGAAAATTAATTGATCCACTAAACAATTACAACTGCTAACGTGAAACTTAATCGGAAAGATTTATGGCACAGTATCAGTTGTTATAATATAGGAAGTACGTGGATAGATATAAACACGAGTGGTGCTTTCCACCAACGAGCTAAAAGTGAAGTCATAGGCACCAATAGTAAATATTTAGGGGCATATTCACAAGCCCCTATCGCCAACCCAACGCCACCTTCAGTGAAGTTGTGATGGCGATAGGGGCCTGGCTTTATTCACAAGGCAGTGTTAAGCCACTTAAAGTGGCTTAATGCTGCCTTGTGAATAAGGCACCCTTTCACGTTGTATTTAGCGTGAAAGGGGAGGGTATTGGGTGTTGTGGTGGGTGCTCCACCGCAACATCCGTTGATTTTGATGCTGCTCCGTATTCACAAGGGCAGCGTAAATAGGAGGCAGTGCCAAACTTAAGACCAGGAAAATCCTGGTCTTAAACAGGCGAAATGAGGAGAAATGCTTTATTTCTCCTCGTTTTTGCTGTTTCCATGTGTGCTGCCTTGTGCATCACACATGGAAAAAGCAAATTGCCATGGTTTGTGTATGAACTGGAACGTGTCCCTTCCTGGTACATAAACAAACCTTGTTTTTAAATGCCATTCTGTCACTTTCATGTGTGCTGCATGAAGCAGCACAAATGAAAGTGAAAGAATTACATTTAGGATTGTTTATGTGCAGGAAGGGACACCTTCCTACACATGAACAATCCTCCCCTGCACACAGACACCCTTGCACTCTGGTGCAAGGGTGCATGCGTTGGCGCTATGTTGTTAAACTTAGCTCCATTGCAGGGGGAAACGCAAGCCTGCACCATATGCTTGTGAATATGGTGCAGCCTTGCGTTTCTGAAGTGGCAGAGAGATGTGTTAAGCCAAGAAGGCTAATGCCTCTCTCCGCCACTTACTTGTGAATGTCCCCCTTAGTTCCCTTTCTTGCCTTTTGGATAGTGGGGGCGAAAAATGCAATTTTATTGACAACTACGCTACTCTACTGCATTGTTATGTATGATTCCCTTTGTACCTTCATTCGCCATGAGCTGAGCCACAGGGCATTAAATGATGAGACAGGGTATAGCACCACAAAGCACGACCTTACCGAATAATACTTGACGTCTTTCAATCCTTACCATCTCACTCAGTAGTTCCTTCTTACAATAATTATATACAATTATATGTAGCATGCTGTCTTTCTACTGTAATTCGCCTACCTCACCTCAGGGTCTTCCTCCATCATTTACTACACACATATTAAAAGAAAAAATTCGCCCTGTATATCCCTTCTAACATACAAATGATATTCCCCATTTGGCCACATAACCAATTAATGTCACATCCTTCACATTTTCCCTTCACTCTATCGGCTTTATTGCCCCTTAGTCACTGAGCATGATGCTGTCTGCTTACTCACTATTAAAGAATAGACAACAGCCACCCTGATTGAAACAGAACCCTGTGAGAAGCTGGCTCAGTATATGGTGCTCACTTCTATAAGTGTAGCACCCTGCACTAATCCAGACAACCCTTATGGTGATTCTAGTGGTCTCGGACCACCTTAGAGAGCACTCTAAGTGGTAGCTGTGGCGAACAGCCTTCAGGCTCAGTCAAGAAGGAGTGTAAAGCAGCTTGTTTTACCAGAAATTAATCTTAGGGTATAGACTAAGTGAAAAAGAACCACACAGTTTAGTTATAAAAAATAGGGGGCAGATTTACAAGCCCCTTGCGCCTCATTTAAGCCGCCGTTGCGTCACTTTTGTGATGCAGCGACGGCACAATCCTCCGCCATGATGCGGGGTACTTACAACGTGACGCATCTGGGAGATGCGTCACGTTGTAAAGCCCTGCGCCAGAAGTAGGCGTTCCTGCGCATGAGGGGGGCCTTCTGTCGCAGGAACGCCTCCTAAAAGAGGCTGAGTGAAATCTACAATATTTCACTCAGTCACTTTTAGGTCCATGCTGCATCAAAACCCTGCACCTGCCTGAAGCAGGCGTAAGGATTGACGCAGCATTCACAAGATAGGGCCCCCCAGTCCATTGCTGGAGCTGCGTCGCGCTTGCGACGCAACTCCAGCAATGCGTCACGCATCTGTGCCGTTTTTGCCCCATGGTGCGCCGCATTGTAGATGCGGCGCATCCATGGTGGCGAAGCTGTGGCGCACTATAATTGGCGCATCCTTGCTGATATGCAGGGATGCACCAGTTATTGTAAATATGCCCCATGGTATTTATTACTAACACTCACTAACACAATGTATTATCCCCTAATCGGAGAGACAATACAATACACACAATACTTTGTCAATATAATTCGTAAATAGCATAGAATACACAGTGGTCCCCAGGGGGAGAAGAAACCATATACTAAACAAGCATTTGCAATGCAAATAGTTCTTGCATTTGTGAGTTAGAGCTATTGACGTTGTAAATAACAATGTTTTTTACCTATACGTTTTATTTTTGGAGTGAATGTATGTGGTGTGGAGTGTTAATATGAAGGTTGGATTGGAATCGTTAGTTGTGGAATTGTGTATAGTGGAATTGTGTGGTGTGGACTGGATTGGTGTTGTGGAATAATATGGCAAAGTGTGCAGTGGAATTATGTGGTAAGTAATTATGTGGTATTAACTGTACTGGAATTATGTGGAGTGGGATTGTGTGTCATTGAATGTAATTATTTGGAATGGTATTGTGTGTTGTGAAGTGGTATGCAGTGGAGTTTACTTATGGGGTGTCCTGTTTAATTTTGTGGCATAATGAGGAATGTTGAATGTTGCGGTGTGGATTGGTTGTATGTGGTGTGCTTTGAAAATGTGTTGTTGAGTTGAATTATATGGTTTGTTGAAATGTGTGGTGTGGAATGGAAATGTGTAGGGTTTAATTGTGTGACGTGGAAGTGTGTGGGGTTGAGTGAAAACTGTGTTGAGTGGTATTATGTGGCATGGTGTAGAGTGTATTTATGTGAAGTGTGGCTACATGGCATAGACTGGATTTATGTGGTTTGTAGTTATGTGGTATGTGGTATGGATTAGAGTGCAATTATGTGGAGGTGAATTATGTGGTGTTGGGTGGTATTTTGTGGAGTGTAATTATGCTGTGTGGTGAATTGTGCAGGGCTGAATTGTGTGCTGTTGTGTCGAATCATGTGGCATGGTGTGGTGTATAATTGTGCGGAGTGGAATCATGTGGCATGTTGTGGATTCAGGGATAGTTTTGTGTTTTCAATATTGTAACAGCAGCAAGTCACTAAAATTACTGTAAATAATCTGTGACACCCTCTCATTTCTCACGTCAGGTCCATTTTTGATGTGAAAGAAACGTTTTTTATGGATGTTGCATGAAACAAACACAAAACTCCAATTTGAAGCTAGTGATTGGTGCTTGCTTACAGCCTCATCAAATGTAAAAATGGTGCAATGTGTGTAATGCAGCAGAGTAGTCCCTAGATTACTTACTGGTACTTTTTAAAATTTTAGTTCCCACTGTACTTACTTTTTAACCCTGCTTCCGGAAGTGTGCAATAGTATTAATTTCGTAGTGTACTGTCAAATAGCTGTTGCAGCTTCAACGCAGGTTGTTTGATGACTTTTGCAAAAGTATACTTACAGTTGTAACATATTAGCAACAAATGTTGTATGTTCCAAAACAGAGGCTACAAACTGACTGAACAGAAGGTGGGCAGGGTAGGATTGGGACAGCAAATCGCACAGCAGTGCCCATGCAAAACTGTCACTAATCAATACAATGGGCGCGCTTCAGCAGACCAAATTTATTTTTGCAACAGCGCCACTGTTTTTTCACACCATTAAATTTTTTTTAAAAACATACTGTTTACCTCAAACAATGTTTCATTCCAGCAAACGTAATAAAAAATAAAACAATATGCTCGGGTTCCAATTGGAATCCACAAATAAATACAAGGGGAGCCCTCTAACAGACCAAATTTATTTTTGCCAAATTGCCAGCATATTTTACACCATTATTAACCCCTTCGGTTGCTCATGACGGAATGGTTCTGATGGGGGGGGGGCAGAAAGCCCACTAAAAAAACGGGATTTATTTTATTATGTAAATTAGGGGTGGGGGCTGCCCAATATGGGCACACCAAAGCCCCCAACCCCTCCTGCACAATAACAGTCTTTCTGCCCCCCCCCGGGTGCAGATGACGGCGGTAGCCCCCAATCTGCCCCCCCGGGGGGGGCAGAAAGCCCACCAGATGCCAGGTTTTTTTTCTACGATTAATTTAGGGGTGGGGGCTGCCAAAGATGGGCATGCCAATTCCCCCAACCCTCCCCCCACAAAATTCCAGTCTTTCTGCCCCCCTGGGGCACCCTAGACACCAGGGAGTTTTTTATGCGCCAGGGGTGGGGGCTGCCCAGAATGGGCATGCCAAAGCCCCCACCCTACCCCCCTAAAGTAAGAATAAGACTTCTGCCCCCCCAGGAGGCATATGGGGGCAATAGCCCCTGATCTGACTCTCGGGGGCGCAGAAAGCCCACTAGGCCCCAGGGATGTTTTTTTATATATACGCAGGGGTGGGGGCTGCCCAGAATGGGCATTCAAATACCCCCACCCTAAAGAAAAAATACTACAGTCTTTCTGCCCCTCCTGGAAGGCAGATTGGGAAATAGCCCCTTATCTGCCCACGGGGGGGGGGGGGCAGAAAGCTCACTAGGCACCAGGTGTTTTACTTTTCCGAAGTCTTTCTTCCCCCCCTCAGGAGGCAGATAGGGGCAATAGCCTCTGATCTGCCCCCCGGTGGGGCAGAGAGCCCATGAGACAGCAGCAATTATGCTGGCTTTTTTATATGTAGGGGTGGGGGCAGCCCAGAATGGGCATCTCAAAATCCCCACCTACCCAAACAAAATAGACAGTTTTTCTGCCCCTCTTGGGGGCATATCGGGGCAATAGCCCCCCATTTCCCCCTCCCCAGGGCGGCAGAAAGCCCACTAGGCACAGACTGTTTTGCGGAATGTGCCTACTTCTGGATTTTGGGTCCTACCGCAGCTAGCACCCAAGGAAACCTAACAAACCCACAAATTTCAGAAAACTAGACACCCTGGGATTCCAGGGGGGTATGGCTTGGGTGGATCATCCAACGTTTTCTTATCCAAAATCCCCTGCGGACCTCAAATTTAGCTGAAAAAGTCACTTTTTCCACACATTTTTGTGTGGGAAATTTGTGGCATCACCGGGCTGTTGTATTCCGCTTTCGCCGTCCGTATATAGGTTTTCCTGAAACATATCCTTATATAGGCACAATTCGTATTGCCCTTATATAGGCATAAGTTCCCAGTCCTTATTTAGGCATTAGCCATGCTATCCAAATACAGGCTTGGTCACCTACATCCGTCCACCCCAACGTCACAACGAGTTCTTAGAAACCAGACCCTTAAGCTCTTGGGAGTTCCCCTAGCACAAGATTATTGATTCCTCCGAGAACTCATTTATTATGCATGAACAGCTATTCCTTAAGGGTTCATTCCTGACGTCTTCCTCTGCCCGACTTTACGTCAATGCTAACATTCCAGGCACCTACCAGGTATAGATATAACTTCCCTTGCCCAAGCAAGTAGGAGGAGACCTCAACTTTAGAGGAGCCCGTGTCCCAGCCTGATGCACTGACAAGAGACGCTGTCATCCCTGCTTGCAGAGAATCCAGCTTCCAGTGTTCTGACTCCCTTCGCGGGGTGTTAGAGTTCGAGACCCGGAAAGAGATTCCCACCTCTCTCATTCTCAAAGTATGGAGCTGACTAGAACCTAGCGGGACTCTTGGCATACCAGACTTGGCATACCAGACTCTTGGCATACCATACTATAGCCTACCATACTATAGAATACATCACCTACTTCTTACCTTGTACTACACTAAGGTTAGGTACACTGGGGTGGAACTAGTTAGAGAAGTATCTTATGAGTACTCGCATTTTTAGCTTATGTTATTTATGAATATTAATATATGTGTCATAGCTAAAAGATACTGCTAGCACAGTATTATTTCTTTCTACTGCTCATGCTGTACATAATATATGTTGCATACTGTCTTACGATTGTAACAGCTCATATCTCTTACACGAGAATCAAGACTGTTCAATAAATCCTTTTATTGAAACGCCCATCTATTCTTTCTGTGTAATTCTGAAGAAACTAAGCATGCACAATTAGCTGAGTGAAACTGTTATCTGTTGTTTCCACGATCCTGAGAGTGTTCCGATTCTAAAGGGAAACAAAGTTATCATGTTTATGCGGTTGCCAGAAACTACTCCCTTCTTGTTTACAATGAGTTTCTAGTGGCCTCTGAGTTATACTCAATAGAGGCATACTGGCCTCAGTCCTATGCCAAATCTATAGGGTATATTATTCCAATGCGCAGAGCCTATTAGGGAAATAGGAACTACACTACATGGCGCCCAACGTTTGGTAAGGCACTAATTTAATGCTAGATACTGAGTAACTCAGTCGTGCTTTTCTCAGAGACCCCTACTCATATACTCCATAAGATGTCTAGAGTGGGTAAGGTTAAGTATCCGCCAAAGCTGAATGGGACAAAAATCCTATATATTAGCTGTTTGATTTGTTCAATGCTGAAGGATACAGTGTTCCAAAATATTGTGCACCTTATCTTTGTTTCCTTGAAACTTGTTCTACATTTTTCAAAAACAATGTCCTTTAACGGGGATACTAACACCGAGAATGGTGTAGCTGCGGCTGACCCAGTCGTAACAGCTTTTAATTTTACAGGCTTAAATGAAACCAATGAGGGTGTTATAAACATCCCTCCAAACGTAAGGAGAGCCATCACTCTAAAACTTATAAAACACAGCCTAACACCAAGAGGTGGTAGAGCAGTTTTCGTGATAGAGGCACATGAATCCTTTCAGACAGAGGTATTCTATTCATGGATTGAATTCCCAGAATCAAATCCAGTAACAAAAGTATTTCACTTCTTTAAAGAAGATGAACCACCTGAGGAATATATTCCTTTCAAGGATATTGAAATTCCACACACATACCAGGAGCATAATCTCTGGTTATAAGGCGCCCTAAAACATCACAAAAACATTACCAGGCTCGGTCCACTAGGTAGACCAGGAGCAACATGGCCGATTCTAGCTGGCTACACACCTCATTCTGACATCGAAGAGATGCCAGACGAGGAATTACTCACTCAACTACAAGAGTTAATACAAATTTGCAGACAATTAGTCCAATATGTCATGCAGACTTTCACAGTCCAACCACCAATGACCATTCCAAATCAAACCCCTCAACAGGGGTATGCACTAAAAATTACTCCACAGACTTTACACGCAGTAATGGGTAAAATGCCCACAAAACGTGAACAAATTCCATTCTGGATAGCTCAAAAAATTACTCAAATCGAAGCAGTATTTCCAAATACTAGACCTTATGAGAAACACAGAATCCTAACAATCTGTTTACCAATGGGCATCACACCACAACTGGAAGACTGCACCACTTGGGGCACAGTTGTTGCTGTCATCTATACTAAAACACATGGTGTTCCGTCAATTGCAGTAATACCAGATGTCCTGAAACAAATTCAAAACGAATACGGGGCAGAGCCTATTCTGAATTTAGGTATGAAATTACTGAAAAACTTCAACCATGTCTCAACAATAATATTATCTAATATTAAAGGGGAGGCAGAATCAGCAGCGATCCGGCAACGCTTAAGGGAATTTGATGTAACAGAACATCAACATGAACTACCCAGAATAATAGAAAAATCTTATGCAGAATTAGGCAGAGACCGTTTGGGTGGAAAACCTTTGAAGCCAAAACTGTGTGCAGGTCCTGAGAAGGACTCTATTGAACAAAATCCCACATCTTCTAAAAAGAAGTGGGAAACTAATAAACAAAATTCTAAAGAGAAACATTCTCAATCCAGAGGTAGGTCTCCTCAAAAGGAGCCCTCTGAAAGGAGGTATAACCTCAGGAATAGGCATAATTTAAGAAAACCTGACAGGTATCAGGATACTGATACATGTTCCTCTCATACCTTTCAGATATCATCACAGACATCAGAAAGAAGAGGACGGTCAGATCACAAAGAAGAACGCGTGAAGTCCAAAGACGATCAACACGTTCAGAAAAATAAATTCACCAAAAAGAAGGTATCAGGTCTGGAGATCAGACATGCCGAGAATACTGAGAACACAGCTCAAGAACGGAGAATGGGCTCAGACAATGCTGGACAGTGCAGCAGAAGTAACAATAGCTTGCCAGAACCTGAAGGAACTTCTGGAGATATTGGACGTAAATGAGTACATCACAGTAGAGACTGTAGACACCAGGGATAGTAGTCCACAAAAGTTATATGAAATAACACTCCGGATGGAGGGAGACATACCAAGAAAAGTGAAAGCACTATTTTGGGAGAAACCGTCAAGGGGTTATGATATACTTCTGGCAGAACAGGACTGGCCAACAAAATGTGTCTGGGAGTGCCCACATGGCGAGGACATCATTATGCCAGCTTTCTCCAACCATATTCCAATTCACCTAAAATATACTTATGCCAGGACATGGGCAGTTGCCCAGGCCCCAGCATTATACAAAAATCATGGAGGATGGGATGAGGACTCACCCCACCACAAAATACAGCTAAAAATCAACCTGCTGCACAAAGGAAGTACCCAATAAAGCAAGAAGCTAAAGAACAGGTCAGGGAGATCTTAGATCAACTTGAATACCAAGGGGTGATTGAAACATGCACCTCCTCAATGAACAATCCTTTGTTTCCTGTATCCAAACCAGACAATACATATCGTCTAGTTTTGGATTACAGACACTTGAACACTTGTTCCAAAACATTTGATGTGCAAAATGCACATAGTACAGCATTAATTAAAAACATTGTGCGTAAAAAATATAAAACCACAACATAGCACCTGAAAGCAGGTACTTAACAGCTTTCTGAATAATGGGGACCCAGAGTCATTTTTGTCGACTCCCACAAGGGTTCAAAAACAACCCGGGGTTATTCTCAGCAAGGGTAACGGAGTTACTACAAATTTATGATGACAAGGCATTGGCATATGTCGATGACATCTATCTGACAGATGATTACCTATATAGGCACTTGAACAGGGTGAGTACCATTATACCGGGCTTCGCCTCTGAGGGCTATAAATTAAACTTAAAAAAATCCCAAAATTCTCATCTCAATGTCCTTTTCCTAGGATATGAGCTTTCAAGTGAAGGCAAAAGCCTGGCAGCTAACCTTTTAGGAAAGTGTGCGCTGCTCCAACCTCCAAAAAGGATGAAATATTTACAATCCATCTTGGGTTTCCTAAACTTTGGAATAACTTACATTCTAAATTACGCAGAAAGGGTGAAACCTCTCTATGAATTAATCAAATCTGATTTTTCAACAAAACATTGGACACAGGATTACACAGACATCCTGAGTTCACTCCAAGCTAACATGTTAGCAACACATCACTTACAAACACGCGTAAATAAACGCAATTTAGTGATCGGATTCACCTATTTAACATTTAATGAGGGTGAAAAAGTACCAGTGGCATACAAATCACATTTGTATACACAAGCAGAAATGCGCTTCAGTTCAACAGAAAAACTACTGCAGCAGTTCAAACCGCTGTAGCAAAAGAAAGAGCACTAGCTCAGAGGAAACACATTATTGTCGTGACTCCAGTACCAGTCTTAGGGGCGGTTACAAAAGTGAGCATTCCAAATGCAAAGGCTTTACATCCTAGATGGATACAATGGGTTAATTCTCTTGCTGCAACAGATGTTGAATATGTTTTTGATCCTGATTTAAAAACACAAGCGTTCCTGCAATATGAACATGAATGTCCTCTGCCCACTGAAATTATGCCTCTCAATCAGTACGAGTTTATAATTTATACTGACGGATCAGCACAACCCGCTACAGGGAGTAAGCAAGCTTACAGTGCAGCATGTGGAATTGTTAAAGGTCGCATGCGCGATGGTAACTTCTGACCAATGGTTACTATAACTCAATCTCTAGGAGATTGTACAGCTCAGCTAGCTAAACTACAAGCATTCAAACTGGCACTTGAAAGTACAGATCGCGAATTCCCACACTTATAGTGTGTGATTCCTTTTACTGTGTTCAGTCATATAATGAATATTTACAGAATTGGCTTCAAAACGGATTCAAAGATTCAAAAGGTGGCACAATATAGCATAAAACGCTTTGGAAACAAGTAGTTCAGTTGAGAAACGAACTACCAAAAGCACTTGTGATACACACATTGAGTCATCAATGTGATGGCATTCACATTGCAGGGAATTCATTGGATGATGAAGCCGCAAAGGGGGCTGTTCAGACGGCTTCCGTAGCTGCGATCACTCGTTCAAAAACGAGAATAGACAGTGAGATATTGTTGGCTATCAATGCTTCAAGCAAAGGCAGTGGTGCGGCATTACCAAAGAAATTTCCAGTCAAGTACTCTTATGTAATTGATGCGAACAACGTTCCTTTTGTTCGAATCCCTGGAGTGGGGGATAGGGTAATTCCACCATGGAAGGTGGATTAGGACTGATCTCAGCAGCACATGAAGGGATAGCCTCTGCCCATGCAGGTGTTTCTGCAACAGTATCTTTACTAAGACAAAGATATTGGTGGCCTGGCATTAGGAAACAGACCAAAAACTATGTTTTGGAATGTGAAATATGCCAACAGATGAAAGTCTCCACAGTGAAACGTGGAGACTGTTGATTTCAGACAAACCATTACCTGGACCACCGAGGTCCCTTGCAAAGGCACGGTAACTATAAATATATAATGGTCGCAGTAGATTCGTGCTCAAGGTTCCTCTGGACGCTCGAACTGTTATAAAAGATATGCGAATCTTTATCGGCACATACACAATTGGCACACTACATTCTGAACAGGGCCCTGCGTTTAGCTCTCGGGCTTACAAAGAAGCCATGGCCAGTTTGGGCGTAGCATTGCGGTACTCCTCTCTGTTTCATCCTGAGGGAAATTCTGTTGTGGAAAGGAAAAACCGGGACATAAAGCAGTCTATAACAGCTAGAGTATTAGGCTCGGGTGATGGCTGGGTCAAGCATCTTTATGGGGTCCAAAGCTCATTAAATAATTTGCCAAGATGTTCTCTGGGGGGGTCACTCCATATGAGGTCCTATTTGGGACAAGAATGTGGGTTCCTGATCTCGAATGTAAAGGCACTGTTGTGGAAAATAAACCCTTTGATATCAAATATCGTTTGGCTGTTTTACAGGATCTAAATGATCAAAGATTGAAAGAAAGCAACGTGTTCCTGAAGCCAACCACTACTGGGGAAAAACCAGCATTCCCAGCAAGGCCTGTCTGGATCCCAAAAGTTGGGGATCTAGTCAGAGAGAAGATTGCGGACAAGAAGGAATTTGGACCTTCTTACAGACAACCAGTACCTGTCCTAGCCATCCACGGAACAAGAACAGTACTTCTACCGCCCCTTGCTGGAAAAAAGGAGAAAAGATTTGTTTCAATCAACCTCATCAAACCACACTATGTGGCCAATATTAAATAGTAGGCCTCGTGGACTCCAACCTAGTAGCAGACGCCCTCCTCTCGCTTCTATCCAAGAGGTTCAGACTGAAAGACTCATAATCATCGAGAATTCAGCAGTAAGAGATGAAGGACTAAGCAACAATGCTATGGAACTCATCCCTCTTGAAACTCGAATAACAGTTCGTCCAGATACACCTCTCTACACCAACGTAACACGTGATCAACTGGTTCCAGCGATTTCGACGAATCCTGATGATGTTCCAACAATTGAGCGAACTGTTTCTGGCTACTTCATTAATTTTGATACGTTTTCTGAGGATCCAAGTGAGCCTGAAACGAAGCCAGCCCTAAAAACTTTCAAACAACAAGTACAAGATTTTTTTCATTTTCTGAAAGACACTTATCTGGTTTCACCATGGATTGAACTATGGATTATTTCTGGAATATTTTTCTTTCTGCTTTGGCTAACTTTGGTAATGACTCTTAGCATGCTTATGAATGGCAGATACATTCATTTGACACTGAAAGTAAAGATGTAAACTTACTTTTAAAGCCACACCAATCTTCCCATCGTGAAGCAAGAGACTTGTCAGCAGTTTACATCACAGCTGTTCCTATACACGATGGTATAGTTTGGGACAAAACCGATTTCGACATATTCGGCCCGACTGAACTTTTGAAGATTCCACATTTATTTAAAATTTCATTAAGTGACTTTATTACCACCAGTACCTATTCTGATGATTGGGACTTTGAGACTGTTAATAACATGATGTCTGATCTAGAAAGGTCTGCTGCGTGCTCTAACAATGAAAACTTAGAGGGTTCATCAGACTATGAACAGCTTTATTGTTACAAGCACTATGGTCATCATTTCTTGCATAAATCTGCAACACCTAGAAATATGTTTATGTTCAACAATGGGAACATTGTCCTACAGCACCAAAGGGTAGTTCAAAAACGTTTGCAAATAAGTTTCAATTTTTTTCAGGGTACAATACATCTGATCCAGAAACATTTTTCTATAGAAATGTAAACAAATCAGGACAGAAAAATATGTTAACTAATACAAAACAGATTTATTCTGCGGCCTTTATTGCCCAACTGTCTAGACAAGGGTTTGACTTTTGGAAAGACACAATCGACACAAAATCTGTCTGGGGTTCTAAAGATTGGCAAGTGCAGGGGATAGAAGCTTTGTTTAGTACCTGTATCGTCCCACAGCCAGTTATGTTTTTGAATGACACTGCGCAACAAACGTCTGGCCTTGGATTAGCCAAGATCAAAGACATGAACACACCTTCTGTACCAACAACTACAAGTAATAGCACTACACAGGGAGTGGTCACAGTAGACACAATACTATATAAACAACATGTCGCAATTAGCGCGTACCAAGGCCAGGGCGCAGCGCGTAAGACACAATGCCCCCCATGCACCCCCAAGATCTAGCGCGCTGTATGGAATGCATGGTGCATAAGGGGAGGACAGGGAGTCCTCAAACGCCCGGCACTACAATTCCCAGCATGCTTAGGGCAGTCGACCCGGAAGTAGTTCCTGGCTTCGCCGCCGGAATTGCCACCATAAAGCCCTTCCCTCTTCCAGGGATCAGGGCTTGACAATCCCTCCAGGAGAAGAACGCGGATGGTAATCCCCGCGGGATCAGCGCTAAAGGAGAAGGATTCTAGGGCCAGAGAGCAGCCGGAAGGCACAGAGTGGTGGCATTTCCCTTGCGGGACAGCGAGAGACGGGATCGCTAGAACCGTGGGTAGAGAGGCGCAGGAGCGCCCAACCAGGTACTCTGTTGGCTGCTACGAGACTGGAGCGTTTAACCTGTTCATGATAGAGGCGCAGGAGCGCCCCACCAGCTACTT
Organism: Triturus cristatus; assembly: GCF_964204655.1. Taxonomy (NCBI): domain Eukaryota; kingdom Metazoa; phylum Chordata; class Amphibia; order Caudata; family Salamandridae; genus Triturus; species Triturus cristatus. Next base: position 1,312,920,092 of record NC_140591.1, read on the forward strand.
TATTAAACTGCTTTACTAGCATAGCGCTATATTCTGACCCTTGCTACACCCCTGTTGTGAAGCAACAGCATTGGGGTGTGTGTGCGGGGGACTTGATTCTGAGACATTGGCTTTCCTTGAAGGACTCTACCCGGTGGAGGACCTGCTTCCGAAGCAGACACACCCTTTCAGTCCCTCAGAGGTTCCCTGTGATTGCTGCTATATTCCCCTGTGCGTATTGGGTTGGCAAGGCGAGGAGCCGTAGCAATGCTTGTGTGTAAAGTGAGTTGGTAGGGAGAGCGCAAACCCACAACACTTCTTGTTTGTATCTTTTCTATAGTTTGTACCCGGGGAGTTCCTTCTGCATCTGTACAGAACCCTGAAAACAGACGCTGGACTAAGAGGCACTTAGCTGTTCAGCAGCACTTTCTTATTTTCTCCACTTCACTTTTCCCCGGGGGGGGGGGGGTTTCTCGCATAGTGGTGTCTCCTTCACTCTGTGTGGGACTGCGCCTCAGGGTTGAGGGGGGGTATTCCACACTCCATCATTCCCGACGGTGTCCTTCCAAGGTTGGTGGCATTCCTTACTTTGAGCCGCTGACATCGCAACAGATTGTCAAGCCCCAGGAGATTGCCGGCCTGAGCGATGGACGCCGCAGCGGTCATGTCCACGCTGCTGGAGAGCATTACTGCTCTCCAGCATGAAGTACAGACCTCCCGTAGAGAGACCCAGGAGCTTAGGAACGAAATGGGAACCCTACGTAGGGAGGTAGCGGGGCTCTCTAGAACCAGTACACCCTCAAACACAGGGAAGAGCTCTAATATCAAGGACTGGACATTGCCCCCACCAGCATCATCCCTAGGGGAAGGGTCCAAGGGCACAGGTTTTTTTTCCACACCAGTATTCGCCTCTCCCGCTGTAGGCACCGCCCCTACGGTTCATGTCATACAGAATCCTGGAATTCCTTTAGCACCACCTGAAGGCTTCTACGGAGATCCGAAAAAATTTGAAACCTTCTTAAACCAAAGTAGACTCCATTTCCTGTGCCAACCCGCTGTATTTCAGGATGACGCATCCAAAACGTCATTTATGATGTCCTACATGGGAGGCAATGCTTCGAGCTGGACTATTCCATTAATGGAACATAACAACCCCGTACTTCACAATTTTCAGGACTTCTGTGGGGAAATGAGGAAGTTATTCGACAGGAAAACCCACATGCTTTCTCTAGATCGAGAACTGATTACTCTACGGCAAGGGTCGCAGGACCTCCTAACGTACATAACTACCTTTAACCGGCTCCTGGTGGAAACTAACTGGCCACAAGAAAAGCGCACCACCTTGTTCTATCAGGGACTGCGCGGGGAGCTGAAGGACGTTCTTTCCCAAGTAGTACAGCTCCCTCAGTCGTGCGAAGAGCTAATTGAGATAACTGTTCAATTAGACCATCGGTTGCAGGAAAGAAAGGGGGACAAAAGCAGAGGAGAACCACGTTTTGCCTTTCCTCGGCCCCGTCCATCCATGGAAGAACCCTTCAAGGTAGCGGATGGGTCTGAACCCATGCAAATCGGAGGACTCCGAGGTCCCCTTACCGCAGAAGAAAGAGAGAAAAGACGACAACAGAAACTGTGTCTGTAATGCGGAGAAGAGGGTCACTTTATAAGAGAATGCCGGGCCAGGGCCAAGGTTCCAGGGAAGGGAACTGTTCTCAGGACCCAAGCAGCCACCCAGCAAGAGACGGAAACTAAAGAGCCCAAGCCTGGACGGGATCTCCATCTTGGGTTCAGGAGCGACCATGATCCCTTCTAATCTGGCCAACACCATACAACCGTCGGTGGCCCACCTGAATCTTTGCATCACGCTTTGGGAAACAGCCGACACGCCCTTAAGAGTGCCTGCTTTGATAGACTCAGGTGCCACGGGCAATTTCATAGACCAGCAGTACGCGTGGAACATAGGAGTTCCCTATGTCAAGAAGACAACTCCTACCATGGTGCGGGCGGTAGATGGGAAGACGCTGACTTCGGAACCCGTCCGATACCAGACCGTCCCGTTGGTGATGATCATTAACGAGGAGCATTATGAGACTATACAATTCGACCTCATCGACGCCCCTCACTTTCGACTCATCTTGTGGATGCCCTGGCTAACATTGCATGACCCTGTTATACGGTGGGCACACCGTACGGTTTCCTTGTCTTCCGAGTTCTGCATGGAACATTGCACCAAACAATCCACGCTCCAGGAACCAAACATCACTACCCAAGCAGGGTTCCTGGCATCTGGGGATGAATCCATCGGACTTTGTTGTTCTACCCTGCTACCGGAGGAGTACCGGTCCTTCCAGCCGGTTTTTGACAAACAGAAGGCGACGCAGCTACCACCCCAGCTACCACCCCATCGACCCTCAGATTGCCACATTGATTTACTGCCCGGTGCTGACATCCCTTGTAGCAGAGTCTATGCCCTTACCGAACCCGAAACCCAATATCTCAAAAACTACTTGGAAGAAAACCTAGCGTCGGGATTTCTAAGACACTCGACCTCCCCCGCCTCGTCCCCTCTCTTTTTTATCACCAAAAAAGATTGCGACGAGTTGAGGACGTGCATAGATTGTGGAGCCATCAACAAAGTTACCATTAAGAACAGATACCCATTGCCTTTGATACCAGAGTTGTTGGATCAGTTGAAGGGGGCACAGATCTTCACCAAGCTAGACCTCCGGGGGGCCTATAACCTGGCGCGGGTAAGGACGGGGGATGAATAGAAGACTGCTTTCAGAACTAAGTACGGGCTATACGAGTACCAAGTGATGCCCTTTGGACTGTGCAATGCACCAGCAGCATTCCAGTTCTTTATGGACGAGGTTTTGCGGGGATTGCTGGACTCCATATGTATTGTATACATAGACGATATTCTCATCTATTCAGCAAACCTCCCAGACCATATCACCCATGTAAGAACCGTGCTGGAACGCCTTCAAAGACACTCGCTCCACGCCAAACTGGAGAAGTGCCTTTTTCATGTTAAGGAAGTCGCTTTCCTGGGATACGTCATTAATGCTCGAGGTTTCCAGATGGATACGGGAAAGGTCACAGCGATAACACAATGGAGGGCACCACAAAATGTGAAATCCGTGCAGAGCTTCCTAGGTTTTGCCAACTATTACCGACGGTTCATCCAAGACTTTTCCAAGGTAATACACCCCATAACCCGTCTCTTACGGAAGAATGTCCCTTTCTTGTGGAACGACGAGGCAGACCAAGCATTTGAGGAACTAAAGCAACAGTTCACACACGCCCCCATCTTGCGTCATCCGGATTCTCGCCAGTCGTTCATCCTTGAAACAGAGGCTTCACAATATGCCCTAGGAGGTGTGTTATCACAACGGCATCCTACCACGGGGCAGCTCCACCCTGTTGCTTTCTATTCCAAGAAACTCACCCCCTGTGAGGCGAACTATTCTATTTCCGACAAAGAGCTCTTAGCAATCAAACGAGCCTGCGAGGAATGGAGGCATTACCTCCTAGGAGCTCACCACACAGTCGAAATCTATACAGACCATCGGAACCTGCTGTTCCTAAAAACCGCCAAAGCTCTAACTCCACGACAACTACGGTGGTCTCTTTTCTTTTCGGACTACGATTTTATCATCAAATATAAGCCTGGTCTCAAGAACGGTAAGGCTGACGCACTGTCCAGAAAGGATGAACCTACAGAACACCAGGCGGAAGAAACAACGGAACCCCCCTCTATACTACCCAGCACTGCCTTCCTGGACGAAACCATCGCATTGCTCATATCCCAGGACTTTCTTGAGGACGTTAAGGTGGCCGTGGCCAATATGGATGTCCAACGGTGGATAGAGGAAGACCCCGAACACAGGAGCGCCAAAGAGGACCTAGCGTATCATAACCCTGCCTTGTATATTCCCCTGGCTGCCCTCCAAACTCAAGTGTTGGCCTGGGCTCACGATTCTAATCTCGGAGGTCACCTGGGAGAATATAAAACCATAGCGGCGATAGAGAGATCCTTTTGGTGGCCCACACTGCGTAAAGACACCCGAGACTACCTACGGACTTGTGCAGTGTGTGCTCAAGGCAAAGCCAGTCATTCAAAACCCACAGGACTATTACGGACCATTCCCATTACTCCTCTCCCATGGCACACGGTCTCTATGGATTTTATCGTTGAAATGCCCCCCTGTGAAGGTTATACCACTATACTAGTAATCATCGATCATCTGAAAAAAATGGGGCATTTCATTCCCATGAAAAGGCTTCCTACGTCCTCCGAACTGGCAGTCACGTTCCTTCAGCATGTTGTACGAGCACATGGAATACCCAGGGTCCTCATCACAGACCGTGGTGCTCAGTTCACCTCTCGTTTCTGGAAGGCGCTTTGCACGACCATGGAAGTAGATGCCCTCTTGTCCACCAGCTACCATCCTCAAACAGATGGTAAAACGGAGAGGCTTAACCAATCCTTGGAACAATACCTTAGATGTTTCACCCTGCAAAACACCTCCGAGTGGTACCCCCTGATCTGGATGGCGGAATTCGCTTATAACAACACGGAACATACCACGCTGGGATGTTCCCCCTTTTTCTGTCTTTATGGGTTCCATCCCAATATGCTTCCCTTTGAATGGCCTGCTGTTTCCAACCATCCCACTATACAGGAACATCATGCCCATCTTCAGGCTGTGTTGAGCGAAGCCAAGCAACAACTGCTGATCGCTCAAAACACACACAAACGCTTCGCAGACAAGAAGAGAACCCCCGAACCTGTATATCGGGTGGGAGACAGGATTTGGCTGGCCACAAAAAACCTGCATCTGAAAGGGGTGGGCAAGCTCTTACCCAAATACATAGGACCTTACGCCGTGGTTGAAATCATTAACCCTGTCGCACTAAAACTATCACTACCCCAAGCATGGCACGTACACCCAGTGTTTCACGTTTCCTTGCTCAAAAGCTGTCCCGCATCCATGAGACTCCGATCGAGGCCTGTTCCCATTGAAATAGACGGACAGGAAGAATATGAAGTAAGAGAAGTACTAGACTCCCGTTTAGTGAATTCAGTACCTAATAGATTGGGTGGGTTATGGGGTAGAAGACCGTAACCTGGGAACCTGCCGATAACCTACACTGCCCTCTTCTTGTTGCACGCTTTCATGCTAGTCATCCTGGAAAACCAGGACGTCTGCCGGGACGGCGGTCCCTGAGAGGGGGTTCTGTCGCGATTAGTGCGTACCAAGGCCAGGGCGCGGCGCGTAAGACACAATGCCCCCCATGCACCCCCAAGATCCAGCACGCTGTATGGAATGCATGGCGCGTAAGGGGAGGCCGGGGAGTCCGCAAACGCCCGGTACTACAATTCCCGGCATGCTTAGGGCGGTCGACCCGGAAGTAGTTCCCGGCTTCGCCGCCGGAATTGCCACCATAAAGCCCTTCCCTCTTCCAGGGATCAGGGCTTGACAATCCCTCCAGGAGAAGAACGTGGATGAAAATCCCGCGGGATCAGCGCTAAAGGAGAAGGATTCTAGGGCCAGAGAGCAGCCGGAAGGCACAGAGCAGCGGCATTTCCCTTGCGGGACAGCGAGAGACGGGATCGCTAGAACCATGGGTGAGAGAGGCGCAGGAGCGCCCAACCAGGTACTCTGTTGGCTGCTACGAGACTGGAGCGTTTAACCTGTGCATGATAGAGGTGCAGGAGCGCCCCACCAGGTACTCTATTAAACTGCTTTACTAGCATAGCGCTATATTCTGACACTTGCTACACCCCTGTTGTGAAGCAACAGCATTGGGGTGTGTGTGTGCGGGGGACTTGATTCTGAGACATTGGCTTTCCTTGAAGGACTCTACCAGGTGGAGGACCTGCTTCCCAAGCAGACACACCCTTTCAGTCCCTCAGAGGTTCCCTGTGATTGCTGCTATATTCCCCTGTGAGTATTGGGTTGGCAAGGCGGGGAGCCGTAGCAATGCTTGTGTGTAAAGTGAGTTGGTAGGGAGAGCGCTAACCCACAACACTTCTTGTTTGTATCTTTTCTATAGTTTGTACCCGGGGAGTTCCTTCTGCATCTGTACAGAACCCTGAAAACAGACGCAGGACTAAGAGGCACTTAGCTGTTCAGCAGCACTTTCTTATTTTCTCCACTTCCCTTTTCCCCGGGGGGCTTTCTCGCATATTGGTGTCTCCTTCACTCTGGGTGGGACTGCGCGTCAGGGTTGACGGGGGGTATTCCACACTCCATCGTTCCCAACGGTGTTCTTCCGAGGTTGGTGTCATTCCTTACTTTGAGCCGCTGACATCGCGACACAACAGATCAGATCCTGATTGGAAAAAATGGTTGCTCTGGCCCACAGACGCAAACATCTGTCAAGAAATATTCCTGAACAGAATACAAGGCTTTACTATCCATAGGCCAGACCCACATTATGTTCAACAACAGCATCTGGGGGTAGTAACAACATACAGTGTAGGAAAATTGTGCCTCGACTGGTTACGAAAATCTATACTCGAGGATGTGAAACAACACTTATCTTTACTTAAAGAAGACACAGACCTTAGGGATTTCTTGCTAGGACCGAGAAAACCACGTCAAAAACGTTTCATTTATGCCGGCAATAATGCTGCTTATAATGAAATATGGAAGGTTCATAGGCAGAGGCCACAGAAAGAATACGTGAGCTTGATCGTATTAACTTAGAGAAATCTCTCACTGTGGTCGACAACGGGTTAACAACTTTGTCATCCAGGATCTATTCACTGGACAACATTGTATTGTCTGCTATTGACATACTAGAACAAGATTTAGCCATGTTACAACAAGGCCAATCTCAGTTACGTTCTATTATGTTATTAGGCTGGATGCTGCAATCCCTGCATGCAGGCTATGTGCCTTGGCATTTTATCAACACGTCTCTGTTTTCAGAATACAATCTCACGGATAAACAGATCACACTGGCACAAAGGGGAGCAAAGTATACAGTGCTGAGCACTGAAAAACTGGAAAAATGACCATTTACGGTAGCAGAAAAAACAGCTACAGAATGTCTTATCCATGGCAAAATAACTCTACTATGCCTTTCACTACTTTTCATTATCAGTATTTCCTTAAACAAATGCAAGCAGGCAAATATGAAAGGTTGGGTAAAGAATACATTAAGACATCCTGAGATTTACCTTACGAATACAGATGTTGGAGTGGGGGTCGTGAAGCGTTTCTAAGCGGTACACACTGTGAAAATGCACTGAGCGGATCACTCATATGTCAGGACATTTCTTTACATGGGGCTTGTAATGGTTCTGTGGCAAACTTGTCCTGTCACCTGCAGGGTACACCAGCTGCTGTGATTAATCCAGCGTTTGGCCAACTTTCTAATGGGAATTACCTCATGTTGAATGATCAAAGTTGCTGTGGCATGTTGCCAGGAATCCCATATCTGGTAATGGTTAGCTCCAGGGTTACTTGTTGTATGCAAGTATTGTTCCCCCAAATAGACACAGTCAGGGAGTCGCCTCTATGGCCTTCATTGAATGTTTCTTTTATACGTTTTGATACTTTAAGCAGAATGAAAGCCATGCTTTTGCAACAGACCGTGCCTTTGACCTCGGCCAAAGAAACCTATGTTCTACAAATTGCAAGGACTTCGGCTGAGATACAGGCTCTAACACGTACAAACTGCCATATACATTTAGTAGAAATGATGGGACGTATCTTAAACATGTCTGATATGAGCGGGATTGTACATGTATTTAAGACCATATGTTCAGGACTGTTAACACCTATTCAGGCACACCTATTCAGGCAGTCCTCGGAATCATTCCAAACTTCGTGCATTCGGTGTTTGGTGGTCTGCCATTAATTCTAGCACTCATTGCAGGAATCCTGTTTCTATTCCTACTACTACGCAATGGCAAGCCTATCCACCGGCGTCACTCCCAGCAACTTGGAGAAAGCTCTCCTAGAACAGAAGTGCCATGAGCACATAGTGCAACTTTTGGGCATACCTCGTCTACGGGAACTTAATACAACACGGTTTCTGTCATTTAGACCAATCTGGCAAGATTGCATCTTACCTGTACTACGCTGCCTGCTTTGTGGTGAAGAACGCGTGATAGACATCTGTCTAACACTCCCATCAGTCATGCCAACAGATATCGATACTCTGCTTGACTCGATAACGGCCCATGCTCTGTGTTGTCCCCAGATACTACCAATCCTGATGACGGCATTCGTTGAGATCTCACAGATGCTTCCTGCTGCTGCTGAGGTACGAGATGGATCAACAGACACACAGGTAACAACGGACGCGAACATTGCTGTGGCATCCCAATGCTGAAGGCAATGCTTCACATCTCTGTGCAGTTAACCTTCTAAACGAGGTGTTCTAACTGTCACCGACCTTGGTAGACAATCTTTTATCTACAGGAGTAGATGATTTCATGTTTACACCAGACCCATACACTGACTTTGATTCACCTCACAGTGTACCGGGGAAGCTATGAATTTGGCCTCTATATTTTCAAAACAGATTGTCACCTTATTTACCACTATTTCATTTAGTACCATCTTATGAAATGGCTTTGGATTTTTAATAATTGTCAACCATTTCGTCATATTTATATATTTCTATTCATTCACATTGCATTTATTTCCGATATATGCTTAGAATGAAAAACTGCTTTAAAAATGTACAGTACCTTTGCATTACATGTTTAGCAAATGTTTTTTTCTTTAAAAAACCTTCTTTTAGTATGCTTTTACGAATGTTTTTTTACATGTGGTACTCAGTTTTAATGTTTAGCATTTAATATTTAGCATTTAGTATTCTCGTTCATTCGAAAGTGGAGTGGGTGCTTTAGGTGTCCGTATATAGGTTTTCCTGAAACATGTCCTTATATAGGCACAATTCGCGTTGCCCTTATATAGGCATAAGATCTCAGTCCTTATTTAGGCATTAGCCATGCTTTCCAAATACAGGCATGGTCACATACATCCGTCCACCTCAACGTCACAACAAGTTCTTAAAAACCAGACTCTTAATTTCTTGGGAGTTCCCCTAGCACAGGATTATTGATTTCTCCAAAAACTCATTTATTATGCATGAACCGCTATTCCTTAGGGTTCATTCCTGATGTCTTCCTCTGCGCGACTTTACATCAATGCTAACATTCCAAGGCACCTACCAGGTATAAATATACCTTCCCTTGCCCACGCAAGTAGGAGCAGACCTCGACTTTAGAGGAGCCTGTGTCCCGGCTTGATACACTGACAAGAGACGCTGTCATCCCTGCTCGCAGAGAATCCAGCTTCCAGTGTTCTGCCTCCCTTCATGGGGTGTTAGAGTTCGAGACCCGGAAAGACCTCTCTCATTCTCAAGGTATGGAGTTGACTAGAACCTAGTGGGACTCTTGGCATACCAGACCTGCCAGACCAGACTCTTGGCATACCATACTATAGCCGACCATACTATAGAATACATCACCTACTTCTTACCTTGTACTACACTTAGGTTAGGTACACTGGGGTAGAACTAGTTAGAGAAGCATCTTATGAGTACTCGCATTTTTAGCTTATGTTATTTATGTATATAAATATATGTGTCATAGCTAAAAGATAATGCTAGCGCAGTATTATTTCTTTCTACTGTGTACGCTGTACATAATATATCTTGCATACTGTCTTACGATTGTAACAGCTCATATCTCTTACACGAGAAACAAGACTGTTCAATAAATCCTTTTATTGAAATGCCCATCTATTCTTTCTGTGTAACTCTGTAGAAACTAAGCATGCATGATTAGGTGAGTGAAACTGTTATCTGTTGTTTCCACGATTCTGAGAGTGTTCCGATTCTAAATGGAAACAAAGTTGTTATGTTTATGCGGTTGCCAGAAACTACTCCGTTCTTGTTTACGAGGAGTTTCTAGTGGCCTCTGAGTTAGCTGGCACAAAGTAATTAAGTTTAATATACTCGATAGAGGCATAATGACCTCAGTCCTATGCCAAATCTATAGGGTATATTATCCCAATGCACAGAGCCTATTAGGGAAATAGGAACTACATTACAGGGCTGACACAAATTTCCTACCACCCAGCGTTCCCCCAGGTCTCCCAATAAAAATGGTGCCTCACTTGTGTGGGAGGCCCAAATACCCGCAACAGGCAAGGGCCCAAAACGTATTGAGGCGACATCAAAATTGCCAATCACAAAACGACCTAGTTTTGCAAGGGGGGTCACCTGGTTTTTTGGCCCTGTGCTCGGTGGCCAGCTAGGGAAACCTACCAAACCCACACATTTCTGAAAACTAGACACCCGGGGGATTCAAGGGAGGTATGGCTTGCTTGGATCCCCCAGCGTTTCTTACCCAGAATCCCCTGCAAACCTCAAATTTAGCTAAACAAAAATCACTTTTTCCGCACATTTTTGTGTGGGAAAGTTGTGGCATCACCGGGCTGACACAAATTTCCAACCACCCAGTGTTCCCCGAGGTCTCCCAACAAAAATGGTGTCTCACTCGTGTGGGAGGCCCAAGTACCCGGGACAGGCAAGGGCCCAAAACATATTGAGGCAACATCAAAATTGCCTAACACAAAACGACCTGGTTTTGCAAGGGGGTCACCTGGGTTTCTTGCCCCGTGCTCGGTGGCCAGCAAGGGAAGCCTACCAAACACACACATTTCTGAAAACTAGACACCCGGGGGATTCCAGGAAGGTATCGCTTGCACGGATCCCTCAACGTTTTGTTATCCAGAATCCCCTGCAAACCTCAAATGTAGCTGAAAAATCACTTTTCCACATATTTCTGTGTGGGAAAGTTGTGGCATCACCAGGCTGACACAAATTTCCCACCACCCAGTGTTACCCCAGGTCTCCCGATATAAAAATGGTGCCTCACTCGTGTGGGAGGCACAAGTACCCACGGCAGGCAAGGGCCCAAAACGTATTGAGGCGACATCAAAATTGCCTATCACAAAACGACCTGGTTTTGCAACGGGGGTCACCTGGGTGTTTGGCCCTGTGCTCGTTGGCCAGCTAGGGAAACCTACCAAACCCACACATTTCTGAAAACTAGACACCCGGGGGATTCAAGGGAGGTATGGCTTGCTTGGATCCCCCAACGTTTCTTACCCAGAATCCCCTGCAAACCTCAAATTTAGCTAAACAAAAATCACTTTTTCCTCACATTTTTGTGTGGGAAAGTTGTGGCATCACCGGGCTGACACAAATTTCCCACCACCCAGTGTTTCCCCAGGTCTCCCGATAAAAATGGTGCCTCACTCATGTGGGAGGCCCAAGTACCCGCGGCAGGCAAGGGCCCAAAACGTATTGAGGCAACATCAAAATTGCCTATCACAAAACGACCTGGTTTTGCAATGGGGTCACCTGGGTTTTTGGCCCTGTGCTCGGTGGCCAGCTAGGGAAATCTACCAAACCCACACATTTCTGAAAACTAGACACCCAGAGGATTTCAGGAAGGCATGGCTTGCATGGATCCCCCAACGTTTTCTTACCCAGAATCCCCTGCAAACCTCAAATGTAGCTGAAAAAATCACTTTTCCACACATTTTTGTGTGGGAAAGTTGTGGCATCACCGAGCTGAAATTTCCTACCACCCAGGGTTCCCCCAGGTCTCCCGATAAAAATGGTGCCTCACTCGTGTGGGAGGCCCAAGTACCCGTGGCAGGCAAGGGCCCATAACGTATTGAGGCAACATCAAAATTGCCTATCACAAAACGACCTGGTTTTGCAACAGGGGTCATCTGGGTTTTTGGCCCTGTGCTCGGTGGCCAGCTAGGGAAACCTACCAAACCCACACATGTCTGAAAACTAGGCACCCTGGGGATTCCAGAGAGGTATGGTTTGCATGGATCCCCCAACGGATTCTTACCCAGAATCCCCTGCAAACCTCAAATATAGCTGAAAAAAATCAGTTTTCCACACATTTTTGAGTGGGAAAGTTGTGGCATCACCGGGCTGACACAAATTTCCTACCACCCAGGACCCCCAGGTCTCCCGATAAAAATGGTGCTTCACTCGTGTGGGAGGCCCAAGTACCGTCAACAAGCAAGGGCCCAAAACGTATTGAGACAACATCAAAATTGCCTATCACAAAACGTCCTGGTTTTTCAAGGGGGGTTACTTGGGATTTTGGCCCCGGACAGATAGGGAAACCTACCAAACCCACACATTTCTGAAAACTAGACACCCAGGGGATTCCAGGGAGGTATGGCTTGCGTGGATCACCCAACGTTTTCACACCAGAACCTGGGCTTCTAAGGGAATTCACAAGGGCATATTATCAACCCCTTATCGCTGCTTTAGTGGCAGTGTCCTGCCGCTAAAGCGGCGATAATGTTATCGCCCTTCCTTCAAAATATGGCCCATAATCTCTGGCCTCATGTATTTAATTTTAAGGACTTGCTGAACCACACTCTTTCTCGCAGACCCCAGCGTCCTAGACAAACGGGTGACGGAGGGTAAACACTAAGGGCTGGGTGCAATAGGCCGACGCTCTGTCTCCTCCTCCCTCTCTTCTTCTGACTCTCCCTCTCCTTCTCCCTTCCACCCACTCCCCCTCCCTTCCATTCTCATTATGGTCCTTTCATTCGGACTACCTTTCTTTACCTCTTCCACATAGCACACATACTTATTTTTCATTTTTGTCTTGCAGGTTTCCTTCGCTGCTTCCACTGGAGTCCAACACACGTTTTTTTTATTATACTGTTCTATTAAAGTTACATGTCTATTTATTTCTGTTTTAATAAAGGTTACTTATTTTTTCAAATAAATAACTGAGTGCATAGGTCTTCTTTTTCTGACGACACTTGTCTATTGTTTATTGTGAAAATCATCTGTTTATAGGAGATTTTAAGGACATCATTATTTAATATTAGAGTGCACCTACCAAACATAATTTAACTGACTATTAGACAAATGAAGCCTGGGTAATTGTACAACTGCAAGAGGTCTATGAGTGTATCACTTTATAACACCATAAGTACTGCCCGTTTGATTACAGAACAAATAAGGCACTGCCTAGGGCCACCGAGGCTTCAGGGACTGCCGAGGCCCACCCTGCATATTTAAATAAAGACCCGGAGTGTGGCGATCCCCGGACTTCAGTTGGCCTCGAACCCCCCGAACAATTAGTAAACAATACCCGGCAAGGTGGCGCTCCCATAGGCTGCAAATCGTCTCTGTGCCCTTCCGCGACTAATTTACATGTGACATTATAATCACCAGTCCTACAGAGACCTCGCAATATAATAATTGGATTGGCCACGGAACATTACCCATCCACCAGGGGCCTCATTTAAAAGAATGGGTGAGACCCCGCTTTTTTTTTTCCGTTCTTTTCTCTCCATGTTTACCATCCGCATCCCCTCTATTACAGCGATACAAGGTTTTCCTCCTCTCGCTTCAAGTAGTCGAACAAGTATTTGCTATCACAGGGTGGAAGCCATGCACCACCCTCTAATAGCAAACACAAATGTCCAGCGAATGCACACCCCGGGACATTGTATGAGCTGCGTCTGAGAGGTCGCCCTCTCTACTACCATGATGCATTTGTTAGTATAAACGCATACTAACATTACTTGTAGTACAGCGACCAGAAAGTAGTGAAGAAGCAGAGGAAGAGCAAAATCTAAAAATATAAATCCTACCAGAAGTCGGATGACATAGTTCAATGAGCTGACGACCCAGGCATGAGTAGAAACAGCTACACGAACAAAACGGGTCTTCAGCCTTCAGCCTGACTTTTTTGAAGAATTTTGCATTGCCATATTTGTATAGGAAACCTTGCTCAGATATACCCGAACCTCTCAACATGGCCAAAAACATAGCCCCAACACCCTCACTACCGGGAGTTTTTAGCAACATACGTGAGTAAGAAAGTTGAAAGGCCCAGGCATACAGCTGTATATCAGGAGCTGCTAAACCTCCCTTTTCTCTTCTCCTCCTGATTTTTTTCCACGCTATCCTAGACCGTCGAGAAGCCCAGACGAAGGTATTTAAATCACTCTGGAGCTTTCCTAAAGCTTTCATATCAAAGTGTAACGGGATAGCACCGAAGAGAAAAGTAAATCTAGGCATAATGGACATCTTAATAAGGTTGACTCGCCCGAGTATTGAGAGCGGTAAAAGAGCCCAAGACTTCATTAATCTGCGAGTTTCTCTAGCTATTAGGGTTAAATTGTAGGTGGGTATCTTATCAAGCTCTTGGAGGATATGGATTCCCAAATAACTCATACTAGTCTTCAAAGGAGGGAGTTGTTGGTGGACCTGCATATTCCAGGCCATAATTTCAGTCTTGGAGGTATTGATCTTATACCCGGAGACTGCGCCAAACTCCAGTGCCAGCTTCATAACTGTGGGGTAAGCGGAGTTCAAATCCGATGTGAATATAAGCACATCGTCAGCATAAAGAGCCACCTTTTTTTCCCATTCCCCAAATCTAAAGGATGATACTCTGAGATCATCTCTCAGTAATTGAGCGAAAGGTTCAATATACAGATTAAATATTAAGGGAGAAAGGGGACAACCCTGGCGCGTACCTCTGGAAATCTCAAAGGATTCTGCAAGGAAGCCGTTAATAAGTAAGTTGGCCGAAGGATTGTTGTACAAAAGGGCAACAGCCCGCCTAAACTTCTTTCCAACCATGAACTTGGCCAGGACCTCCGACAGGAACACCCAGTTAACCCTGTCGAAGGCCTTAGCGGCATCAAGAGTTAAGATGGCGAGTGGAAGAGAATAGGCTGAGGCCAGGTCTACAGCCCCAATCAAGTCATGGGCCAATTCTGAGAGATGACGCCCTGGTATGAAGCCCTTTTGATTCTGATGCAAAAGACCCCCGACCTCCCCACTGAGCCTTTTAGCCAGAATGGAAGCAAAGATTTTGTAGTCAACGTTTAATATAGAGATGGGCCTGTAAGATTCACAACTCGTGGGAGACTTCCCCTGTTTTAATATTAAGGTTATGGTAGCTTTATTCCAAGAGGAAGGAGGAGTCAGGCCATCTAGAAGGATTTGATTGAACAAAATTGTCAAGATCGGAGCGACCTCCTTAACAAGAGATCTATATAATTCAGTGGGGAGACCATCAGGGCCAGCTGCCTTGCCCATTTTTGATCTCATTATTTCGCAGTGGACCTCCTCTTGGGTGATCGGGAGGTCTAAGGCAGCTTGTTGTCCCGATGTAAGCACAGGGAGATTTACGTTGCTTAACCAAGATTGGATCCTCACACGATCTGAGTTACCATCCTCGCTGTATATTCCCTGAAAAAAAGAGTGGAATGCCCCTCTAATTTCGTCATCTGAGGTGTAAGCCACACCATCCTTGATGACCGTGCTAATATTATTCCGTGCTCGATCTGATTTTGTTTTCCAGGCGAGTAGTTTGCCTGCCCCTTCACCATATTCAAAATGGGCTAATTTACTAGCTTCCCATCTTTGCATTAAACGTGAACTCAGCATATTATCTAGCTGGGCCTTAAGATCTCTGAGCTTGATATGGTTCTCAGTAGGTAAGTTCGAGTTATGACGATCGAGTAAAAGCTGAGTAGCCTTGATATTGCGTTCTAGCTCGAGTATTTCTTCCTTGTATTTTCTACTCTTATAAATCATAATGCTAGTGATGATGCCCCTCAGAAAGGCCTTAAAAGACTCCCACACGTTAACCACGGACGAGGTCCCCATATTTCTAGCCATAACATTTTCAGACTCTCTCTGAAGCGAGAGTAGAGTGTCTTCCGAGGCCAAAAGTGAACGATCCATAGACCAATTCCTTTGCGGGAGCTCCGCCACTATCTCTATGGACATGAATACGGCAGAATGGTCTGAAAGATGGGCGGGAAGATAGAAAATGGTTTTAATGAGTTTCTGTAGGGTGAAACTGGCTAGTATAAGGTCTATCCTAGATTTATGTTTGTATTTGTGGTTAGAAAAGGAGTATTCGTGTTGACGGGGAAATCAAAGCCTCCATGTATCCACAAGGCCCAGGTCTTTCATAACTCCCATAAGACAGGCTCTAGTTCTAGGAGAAGGCAGTACTCGACTTTTCCTAGATTTATCAATTAAGGGATCCAAGACTATATTAAAATCGCCGGCCAATATGACAGGCTCGGGGAAGTCCAGCAAAGCAGAAATTAGATTATTAAAGGAGGAGGGATCATCTAGGTTGGGGCCATAATATCCGGCAATGGTTGCTCTCAAACCCGGCAGCTGGAGATCTGCAATGGCCCACCTGCCACCTGGGTCAACTGTTGAGGATCTGAGAACAGCCTTTGCTGATTTTTTGACAAGGATTGCCACCCCTCGTGTATTGACTGTCTGTGTGGTGCTAACCACAAAGTCGACCCAGCTTAATTTTTTGACTAGAGCTAATAGTTCGTGTTGGGTCAAATGTGTCTCCTGCAAGACAAAGATCTGTGCGCTGTTGTCACGCAAATATTGCAGAATCCTATGCTTTCTAGGATTGGTACGCAGACCATTGACATTCCAGGAGAAAACCTGAATCAAAGTCATAAGCAATCTATTAGGGGCAGGAGCAGAAGACCCCCTCCCAGATGATAGAAAAAAACAGCTGAATAGAAAGAGATATATAAGTATACGATTTCCTCTGTCGGATTTGTTGGAGTTACCCCATAAAAGAAAAAACAGGTTATAGGTGAAAATAAGGACGTTTTTTTTATTTTACCCCATTGCAACACCCACGTGCACCCACCCCTGAAAGAACCCCCCACCCCACCCCAACCCTCCAAAGGTCGGCAGCCCCCCTGCCTCCCTTGCCACCCCTGAGAACCCCCCCCCCAAGTGTCTGGAATAATCCAGAGTTCGGCACCTAGCCGTGTATGGCCCTTAATAGCTTTAAGTATAGTGGATAGTAGAATTAATTATATGTATTCTGTTTATGTGTATGTATTTTTTTTTATTAGTTATATTATTATTAATTATATTTTTCTCTTCCTCTTCCTTCCCTCTTTCCCACCTCCACAAATTCATATGCCAAAAAAAAAAGAGATAAAAAGGGAGAAAAATACTAGCCAGATAGTTATAAATCAAACCGATCATTTTTTAGCTAGATCTTTCAAGAGTATATCCGCTTCCGAAGCTGAGCTCACATTATGCATTTTGTTATTGAACATAATTCTCAAAGATGCAGGGAATTTAAGCTGAGCAGTCGCGCCCAGTCTTCGGAAGTCTTCTATCCTTTTCCCAAGCTCCCATTGCTTTTTGAGCGTGGTTCTAGAGAGATCAGATCTTATTTGGAAATTACAGCCACTTGCCGATAAAGACTTTTGCTTAAGTGCAGATGAAAGAATTTGCTCTTTGAGAGCATATGTCTGAAAATTAATTAAGATCTTTCTGGGCTTCGGCCGCTGTAAGTTTCTTCGAAAAGGATCTCGATGTATGCGCTGAATATCCTTAGGCAGAAGTTCTTCTGAAATTTCTAACTGCAGGGCATCTCTTAGCAAAGCAACGATGAAACCTTTAAGATTGCTTCCCTCCTTGTCCTCTGGAACATTCAAAACCCGAAGATTGTTTCTCCTTGCATTGTTCTCCAAAGTCTCTAAGCGGTCAGAAAGTACTGTCTCAGTCAGTTGCAAAGACTTTATTTTGGTTTCAGCGGAATCTAGGGTGGCCTGCAGGGTAGTGACATTATCCTCTAGTTGGGATGTTCTTATATCTAATAGGTCTACTTTAGAACCGAGGGTCTCGCAGAGAGATCTGATCTCTGCCTGGTTTGTTGCTGAGGCTTGGAAGCCCATCTTTATATCATGAGATAGAGCTCTAAGCATCCCCCCCACAGTATGGTCCGAATGGTCTCCAAGTTCCTGTGCCTGAAGGCTCTCGTGCATTCCTAGTAGGCTGGGGGAGTCATGCTCACCAGGTCCCGCTTGGGTCTGTGTCGGGACTTGGATGTCCAAAGTAATTGGAGTTACCAGAACCGGTAATCCACTAGAGTTAGAATCTTCAGTGCCTTCGACAGTACCTTCCATAGTTTTAGTAGAGACAGTATCGCTTTTAGCCAGTTCCAGAATCTGGGGGAGAACCCTAAAATAGGATCTTAAGGAAGGAGTTATTTTAGTGGGCTTCACTTGATGAGATTTCCGCTTCTTGAGATCTCTCAATTTCTGTGAAACCTCTTCAGATTGAGGGGCCCCCCCGTCTATACCAATATCTGAAACGATAGTGAATTCGAGTGCCTCGTCCACACCCTTTGGATTGACACGTCCTTTGCAAGTTGAATTAGACTTTGGGGCTGAATGAACAAACGATCTGGCACCAGCTCTCTTCCCTTTCCTTTTGAGATTTTTAATTTCTGAATGGCCCGAGGTACCAGCTGTCTGAGGTCTGGGCCTAAGTTTAGGGTGGGCTAGTACAGCCTCGGAGTGGGAGACAGGTCCTGGTGCTGAGTGTGCAAAGGCAGGATCTCCCCCTATGTCATCGATACTATCAGAGCTTCCAGAACCCCCCCCTTCCCCTTCACGTTCCCCTTCACGTTCGCATTCGCATTCGCCCTTACCTCTCGAGCGATGTATCCGGTAGGCTCCACGATGGTACAGTGTAAGCCCCTACCTCGAGAAAGGGTGAGGCAAACACTTCGTATGTAGCGGAGCTCCAAAGACGCGAGAGCCCAGCGTGAAACGCCGGGAGCAGCAGTGGAGGACGGGAAAAACCTGGAGCCGGACCCGCACATCGACGGGAAGTATTGCAGCTGACCAAAGGGGAAGAGGGAGGGAAGCACAGGTGCAGAGCGTAACAAGCCGTGATTCGAGAAAAACAGACTTGACTTGCTGAAGGAGAAATTATAGATTTCTCTCTGAACTTCTGGTTTTAAGGGTTTTTTAAAGGTGGCACAAATGTTTCTGCCCTCGGGAGCTGAGATAACAAAGATCGGCATAAAGAAAAAAAAAAGTCCGCTTCTACTCATCCATTGTTGCTTCTCTGGAAAAGGGGCTCAGTACACGGAGAGAGTGCCGCGGCCGCTCAACCCGTGGCCGCCATGTTCTTCAAAAAAGTCAGGCTGAAGGTGTTACAGGGGCTGGCTAAATCATGGGCTGGCCTTAGAGCCTCATTAAAACTGGGATACTATTCAGGATTAGCCCCAATCTGGAACTCCCCTGGGACCCCGGAGTGTCTGTTGGATAGCTTATCAACTCCCCTTAGGGCGGCTGGTATCGAGAGATGGGGTGATCTTTTTGTGGAGGGTACCCTGGTCCCCTGGGAGGCCCTTAGAGATGTGGTCGGCCCTTCCCTCTCTAGATTTAAATACTTTCAACTAACTAGTTGGGCTAATGCCGTTCAACTCTCCCGCAATAAACATCTAATGGGTGGTACAAATCAATTTGAATATCTGGTCAAACATAAACCCCCAGCAAAGAAAGAGGTGGCGATTTGGTACCGCTCTATCATGGAAGAGCAGGATGGCGAATTCCTACTACCCATCTCTCTCTGGGAGAGCAGTATCCCACGGCACGACCTTCGGTCATTATGGTTAAAATCCTGTAAAATGTTGTATGACATCGTAAAACCAGCCTGGCTTCGAAGGAATCACCTGTTTGCAATACACAGATCCTATTACTCTCCACTGAGGCTCACTAAATTCTCTAATGGGCCACCAGTATGCTGTGCAAAGTGCGGGGCAGCGGAGGCTTCTGACATCCACATGTTTCTTCATTGTCCCGCCCTTATTGGCTTCTGGCAAGCAGTCAACAATACACTTTCTAGAGTTCTGGGGTCACACATTATTGTTAACCTGCCTATGCTGGTGTTTGGCCTTACAAACGACCTAGTAGGGGCATCCGAGAAAATCTTATTTTATGCCATTTTGCTTGCCAGGCGAGAGATCTGCATCAAATGGAAAGACTCGTTACCACCCACGCATCAAGACTGGCTGTCCTCTCTACTAAAAACATCGAGGTTAGATCTCTCAAGGGCGGGAAACATGAAGAAGCGGGATTTTTGGAACTTGTTGAGTTGGAACTAGGGTTTTTTTTTTTTCTTTTCCCTAGTCCAAGGATTACACAACCCTCTTTTCTCTTGCTTATCCTTTATTCCTCTTAAGGATTCGATTGAGACGCTCGATTGATCTCTGTTGAGCGATGGGTTCCCCAAGTCGGTATTGCTCCTAAGTTGTTGATTGAGATTGCGCCGGCAGTCTTGGCCCAACAGGGCATAAGGCAGCAGATCCAGTGTCCTGAGACGGTTGCTTTTTCTCAATAATCTTCAGCACGGACAAGCCTGACTGGGTTGTAAATGAGGACAAAAAAAATAAAAAATAAAAAAACGGGTCTTCAGCACAACTCAAGCAATTTTGAAATATTGCTGAGTGGTGCCTTCTTTTTGCCTTCTCCCACTCGTCGCCAAATTTATGCAGTGAAGAGGCAGACCGCAGTGAATCCAATAAGCAGATTTATTACAAGAAAACAAGACATCTGAAACAACCACCAACAAGAGCAGACAGCAAAGCAACCGTCTAATCCAGCACCGTGTACAAAGTCCGCAAGGTATCCCTCATGACATCTCTACATTCTAACATTACATACTGAGGGCCATATTATCAAGGAACGGCGTTAAATGTTCTCGTGTTAACTTGGGCTTATATTGGAATTCTCTACGACATATTATCAAGCCCATTATCGCCGTCTAAGCGGCAGTTTCCTGCCGCTAAAGCGGCGATAATTTTAGCACCGTTCCTTGATAATATACCCCTTAGATTCTAGTAGAATTATATACTAACATTCCACTACGACTTACAATGGAATACTACACAGAGCACATGACTTTACAGCAATGAGCTCATAGTTTAATCCACGAGTCTTGACACCGGTAGGGGTAAGACTTTCGCTTCCCACTCCCTATATTGTATAAACGTAAACTAACACTTCTTCCACAAGTATGCTACAGTGCCCAGAGCACATCACTTTACAGCAATGAGCTCACAATTTAGGCTCACGGTTTAATCCCCGAGTCTTCACACCAGTGGGGATGAGTAGTTCGCTTCCCACTTCCTATATATTATAAACGCATACTAACACTACTTACACACTTAAACTACAGCGGCTAGTATCCTACACCGCCCAGAGCCCATTACTTTACAGCAATCAGCTCAGTTTCATCCCCAAGTCTTCACACCGGTAGGCGTAACTACTTCGCTTCCCGCTTACGGTATACTATCAACACACAGTAGCGGTCAGTAGTTCGCTTCCCACTCCCTGTATTATATAAATGCCTACTAACAGTACTTGCACACATATGCTACAAACACCAGACCACATCACTTTACAGCAATGACCTCACGGTTTAGACTCTCGGTTTCATACCCGAGTGTAGCACCATATCATATCACCACCATGCCACTCTGAGCAACACCACACTTTCAGACCGTTAACAGTGATAAGTACCTACTGGCGACCGCCAGTAGGTAATCAAGAACAAATTACAATAGTTCCTTGATTCTTTTAGCTTTAAAAAATTCTATTACTGTCTTTCTACTTTTCCATATAAATAGTTTTTTCAATATTTAAGTACACATCGAAATCAGAAATGCAACGTATTCTATCAACACACTTTCTAGAACATTCTACAACACGTGGAGGTTAAAAGTTCATCAATTTTTTTAAACCTAACGATATTTTTTTGCAACATTTTCTCGAACATTTAACGGCACATGCAGATTATAAATTCACGATTGTTTTAAGTTCGAACAGTGCCTTTCATATGCAAGTAGCAGGTGTGGTTGAGTTGAGAAAATGTTATCCTATAATATGTACTATAATATGTACGCGCAAACTGCTTTTTCTTAACCAATCACAAACATACTTTTCCACAAAACGAATGTGCACCCTACTTTTAAAAAACAATGCTTTTCATCTCCCAATCAGGTACCGTTTTGTATGCGAAAAGAAACTAGTTGACCATCTTTAAACATGTCTCTTATTCTACGAAGGAACTGCATGAGCTACAGACATCTTTCCATACCTTCCAGCCATACCTTCAAAATGCTAGTGTGGATCGTAGGACATAGCGATGTTTTCTGATTTAAGAGGTATGCAGAACAGAGATGTATTTACTTAGACCTAGGTTTACAAAATGTGGACATTAAATGGTTTGGACAGAGAGGATTGAAGTGGCACCAATTGTTGACTTTGGTTAAAACCTGTTTGCGTCTCCAACACCCTGTCCTCATGATTGTGCACTGTGGGGGAAACGACATAGGCACATTGTCTTGGGAAGATTTGGAAATGCTTATGAAGGACACCTTTGGACAATTGATGTTACTTTTGCCTCAAACTGTCTTTGTATATTCCAATATATTCCAAAGACAGAAGTGTAAATGGTCCAAACAATTTTGTCCTCAGATTGAAAAATCTCGGAAAAAAGTCAACAAAGCTGTCTCTGCATACCTCAGAAACCACAAAATGGGGTCCACATACAACAACAACATACGTTTTGATATGGCGGATATATACAGAAGTGATGGAGTACAATTCACAGATCAGGGAAATCGAGTTTTCCTGACTAACTTGAAGCTGTGCATCAGCACTTATATGTAGCTCCAACTAATGAACACAAGGGCTCTTATTAGAGCCACCCTATAACTTACAACCTAGGCCCCCTAATTTAGGGCCGTATAACGCCAACTCCTGCACCCTCGCCAAAATGTATTCTCCACACAGCTGTGGCGCAGCGGCCAGACCATCTCACTTTGCAGCACAGACCTCTCGCTTTGATCCCCAGCTCTACTCTCCCATAGGGGTGAGTAGTTTGCGCTCTACAAATACCATATTGATTTACCTTCGCACTCCCTATACAACACCACCTAAGCACTATAAACAAGCTACAATGTTCTAAACAAAAGTTCATCCAAGTACCTATAACTACATGTTGACACACCTTGCACAGATGTGGCACAGCGGCCAGAGCACATGACTTCACAGCATATGACACACAGTTTGGGCTCACGCTTTAATCCCTGACTCCGGCAGCAGCTCAGCTTAGCAACATGAGACTCTAGACAATACCTCACATATATTCCGTACCCCAGGACTTTCATACCAGTACGGGTCAGTAGTTCATCTTTGTAGTTATAAACACATCCAGACACTACTTCCACAACTGTAGTGGAGCGCCCACGGCACCTAACTTCACAGAATAAGACACACAATTTGGGCTCACGCTTTAATCCCCGAGTCCCGCACCAGCTCACCTTACCCGCATCAGACTCTACCCAATATTTCACTTAATTTCCATAGCCCACCACTTTCATACTGGTAGGGGTAAATACTTTGCTTCGCACCCCCTCTATAGCGCACCCTAAACACCCCACAGAGGTTACAGTGCTCCTACCCTCCTATTTCCCACTTTTCCCCCTTTTTTCACCTTACTTGCTTCAACAGAATCACAAAATGGCGGCCAACACTTCCTAGTTGCAACCGCTCGCACCGCTCGCAGCCAATCAGCAACAAGCTTGTGCTCGTAATGCCTCAGCCAATCAGATGGCAGAATTCCCAAATATCGATATCTGTAAATTTCGATATTTCTCAAAAACTGCTGAACTAATTTACACCAAATAAACAAAAGCGTGCTTTCTAGACCAAGACCCTTCTCCCTGCCAAATTTGGGGTAATTCCGTTCACCCGTTCGACCTGTGGCCTTGTCTAAAGTTTCCTATGGAAATTAACATGGAGAAAACACGTTTTGGGACCCCCCTTTTTTCTCGGCTGCCCCTTGACGAATCACCTCCAATCTTTCAACATAGGAGCTGATCTCAACAAAGAATTTGTTTTGAAATTTTCGCGAAGATTCGTCAATCGGCGCCAAAATTATTGGGAATAGAATGTTGCCATTTTCCTATGGTAACTAGGTCCTAACTATAACTACCTACTGGCGACCGCCAATAGGTAGTATATAAATATATATATATACATATATATATATATATATATAGTATTATTTTCATATAATTTTAAAGTTTAAAAATTAAATAAAGATAATAGTTAATAAATTATTTTTAAGTTAATATATGTATATATATACATTTTTATGTTTGTGTGTTTATATTTTTTTTCATTAAGTTTATTTGTTATATATAGTTGGAATGTATATCAAATTTAATTTATTTTGTTAAAAATAATATTTAATATTTAATATATTTACTATATAATATTTTATTTTTATATATTTTTAAATCAATATTTTTTACATCTATATTTTTTACCTCAATATTTTTGTTTCAATGTTTATGTACTTACCTGTTAAGGTACTGGAGTCGATATTTTTGCAGCCAATATTTGTTTGGGATCTTTAGAACATCGATGTTTCTTACATCGATATTCTATCAGTGAACCGTGCATGGCCACTCTATGTATCTTAATGGCTGATGCACTTACAACCAGGGAGAATGGACTCGAAAGGTTGTAAGGGTGTACTGCTCATGCAGGGGCCCCCTCACACTTAAAACCGAGCACCCTGCCTTCAGGATTGAAAGGCCTGCCTGAGGTGTGACTTAAAGGTTTTAAGTGCAGTGACCTCAGTTATAAGGAATCTTTATCTGTTGTAAGTGGTGCTAGCACCAGCTTACACAGGCTGCAATAGCAGGCCTGTAGTCACCATTTGAGTGGTCTCTCATGGGTGGCATAATACATGCTTCAGCCCAAGGGAGACCCCTGGTGTACTTAAGCCCAGGTTACCTTAGTACCATATACTAGGGACTTATCAGGGTACACTAATAGCCAATATGTGGTGTACCTAAGTACTCACCATGTCCAATTTAGGGAAGAAGCATAGAGACTGGGGTCCTGATTAGCAGGATCTTAGTCAGGCTAGTCATAAACCACAGTGACACCAGGCAAAAAGTGGGGGTAATGATGCAGAAGGATCCTACCTTCCTACAATGCCCCTGAGCACTGCTTAAATTTGGTGGTTCCTGTCCATCTGTACAGAACTAGCAAAAGGCATTATCAAACATTAACCATTTTATAAATCTCTCTGAGTTTGTGGAGAAAATAACAATGAGGAATTGAGCTGAGGTGTAACATTAGCAACTGCTACTACACATTTTTCCGTGTGTCAGAACCAGAGGGTTACCCCTAATTATTCTTCCTAAATCAGGGTAAGGCAAAATTAAATTGGAAAGAACATAGATTTAGGAATGTAGACTACACATTTTTCCTTCAGTTCTTGGAAGGCATATGTTGAGCTTAGACTTGTCAAGCTGCATGAGTTGACATGAACCTCTACACCGGCACTGGTAACATGTCTCATTTGCAGTTGATGCTTCATCTACATACCTATAGGAACACAAATGGGGCGATAGAACAATTCTTGAAAAACATGGCCTTGATGCACAACCCATTCAAACAATGGCAAACATCTACAAACGTATAAAAGGCAGTGGCTAAACAGGCAGACCCAAATCCACCTCTCTCTTTCTCTCTCTCTCTCTCTCTCTCCCTCTCTCTCTCTCTCTCTTTATATTCTTCTTATTATACTTTTGGGAGGAAGTGATACCAACCATTCTTCCAGACAGTTTATGCTGCCTGTAGCTAGAGGGAAAAATTACTTTATGGTTTGTCTGAATCAGTTAATCATCTATCAAATTCCCTTGACTAGCAAGGAAAGTAATAGTCAACAACTAGTGTGCTACACTCAGCTGTACTTGGAAATATATTCAGGCAACAACCTTGGCCGCAGTGATGATGGCTTGATTCCGATTCAAGAATAAATGTTCAATCCTTCACCTAGATGAACGCCTACAATGGTGATCCCAGATTTTGTTTCACCCCAATTTGTCAAAACTGCAAAGACCCCTGACTCCAACATTGACAAGTATCTCAGTTTTGATACATATATGACATTTAAAACATAGAATACCAGCCAATAGATGAACCTGCTACACAAGGCAAATTTTCTCTTACCAAAGGCACACTTCAAAATAGCCATCGAGGCCCTGGTTTTACCGCATCTTAATGCAGGTAATTCCTTGTTAGCCAGCATTTCTGAGGTGTGCATGACTCCACTGAAGACTGTTCTAAACACAGCACCCTGTCTTACACAGAGGCTTGATCAAACTCAGAGAACTGAGTCTGGATGACCAACAGCTGCTTGAAGCTCAACACCAAGAAGACAGAAGTTCTCGTCCTCGGTACCACTCCTTCTGTATGGGACAGCACCTGGTGGCCGACCGCCCTCGGAAGCCCACGTACCCCCGCAGACCACGCCAAGAACCTCGGCATCGTACTCGACTCATCATTCACCATGAACCGACAGGTCAACGCGGTCACCTCCAGCTGCTTCAACACCCTCCGCATCCTCCGCAAGACTTTCAAGTGGATCCCCCCTGAGTCAGGGAAGACAGTCACCCACGCACTCATCACCAGCAGACTGGACTATGGAAACACACTCTACGCCGGCATCAACAAGTCCCTACTCCGCAAACTCTAGACAATAAAGAACACCGCCGCCAGACTCGTCCTCGGCATCCCTCGACACGAACACATCAGTCAACACCTATGAAGTCTCCACTGGCTCCCCTTGGAGAAAAGAGTCACTTTCAAAATCCTCACTCACGCCTACAAATGCCTACACAACAACGGACCCAAATACCTCAACGACAGAATCAATTTCCATGTACCCAAAAGAATTCTCTGATCTTCCAACCTTGCACTAGCCGAAACCCCGCACATCCACAGAGGCAGATAAGGTGGAAGATCCTTTTCTCACATTGCAGCCAAGACCTGGAACTAGCTCCCGGCAGACATCAGACGTGCCCCCTCCCTGAACACCTTCAGGAAGACCCTCAAGACCTGGCTCTTTGGCTAAACAGATCTGCGGACCCCCCCTCAGTGGCTTGAGACCCTCTCGGGTGAGTAGCTTACTTGCAATAGCCTGATTGAATTCCCTGATTGAGAGAACTCTACTGGGTTCTGATATCCACGTGAATCACATACAAGAACAGCTGCATAATCTGCAGTTATTAAACACCTACCATACCTGGCAGCCAAGTTCAAGACACCTGGCTCAATACACACAACCTGCAGGAGCAGCAGCACCAGCCTGGAAAATGAGAATTGAAATGATATGACACTAGGCCTTCTTTTACTATACACCACTGATATGGAATCCGGCATGGTCTTTCCCTTCTCCACCTCCATAAAGAATTCAAGGCTCACCTCTTCAAACACCTCATCACCAGATGATCCCCCACCACTGCACTCTCACAGGAGCACCTATGTTCCACCCAAATCATGTCTTCTCCACCCCACCAACTCCTTTTCCTCCTTAGATAAATGCCACTCTACCTAACATCCCCCATTTAGTACTACTGGAAATTCTCACTGTTCACCAATAATTGTTTCCTACCCTACCCTCTTTTTCCCTCCCCCAGAGAATCCTTCCCCTTCATGGCCGTACTGTACATCTATTTCCTGTACAGGACTCTGTTGCTCTGTATATAGGTTCAGACTTTGTTAAGGATCATATGTACTGCATATACAATAAAACAATAATTACAAAAGATAAAAAATGAATATTTGTAAAGGGTTGGAAAGTTATGATAAAATAACCACATTGGAATCCTTGAGGAAATATGTACCATTGAAGAAGAGGTCTTCAAACTTTTTTTGCTCAAAGAGGGTGGGTGATGGGGGGGCAGCTGTGCTGTGATAGTAGAGAACTAAAGAAGAAACAGACCTTCTCACCAAGGGGCCTTCTGCCTTCTGCCTGAAAGAAATATAAATGTGTGCAATGGTTAATCGCCAAATATAAAGGCTGCTCTGGAGCCAGTGTAGCTTTTAATTAATGGAGTCTCTCAGCTTTATGGTGACATATGTTTATAATTTTTGAGAGGAAATATATGTGTCTATTAAAATGAGTGCACCCTTTTTATGGACACATATGCAAATATTTACTCTAGATATAGTCTGAATGCGATCACTAATATGTACATTTTTAAAGCACTTCTTTTATCGTAAACAGTATGTATTTTGCAGCAGCCTGTATTATAGCAGTAACTAGCAGCTGTCCTTAATAAAGAACATAGTGCTTATTTGAAATTTGGCAGACAGAGTACTCTGCTGCCTGCTTGCAGGAAGGTGGGCAGGCCATCCTCCATGTTTGTGGCAATGTCAGGTGCACCGAACTCTAAATATGGCCCATATTAATAAGTAACCAGTGCTGATATTCTGAGAAGTGTGCTGCCAGAACCTGCAAGGAATAGTCATATATAATTGAGCTGCCTGAGCCCTCTCGATGTGCACTCTTTTTCAATGAAGTTATTCAACTATAACATTCTTAAGGAGCAGCGTTGTGGCACCTTTATCCTAACAAGGTCGGAATGCACTGATAATATTATTATTATTTTGTGTCTTATAAAGCGCCCAAATCACCCCCAAAGGGGCATCTCCGCACTGCGGGAGAGCTAGAGTAAGGAAAGAAGAGGATTTCAGTAAAGCTCAGTATTGAGGATCTTGCGAAGAGTGGATAGTAAAGGGCCTTTCTGGAGGTGGCTGGGGAGTTGATTCCAATAGGAGGGGGCTAGGTAGTAGAAAGCTTTACCACCTATGCGGGATTTCTTAACACGGGGCACCAAAAGTAGCGATTTAGAGCCTGACCAGAGTGTTCTGGAAGGCTGATGTCGGGTGAGTCTATCTGCTAAGTAGTTAGGGCCATTGCCGTGAAGTACCTTGTGCACTGTGCAGCAGATCTTAAATCGGATCCGCTTGCAGATTGGTAACCAATGTAGTCCATGAAGTAGCGGCAGAGAGGCGGTCCTGGCAGGAGAGTTGGAAACTAAACGGGATGCAGTATTTTGGACCACCTGAAGTCTATTGAGGGAGGGTTCGTTGGCTGAGATGAAGAGGGCGTTAAAGTAGTCTAGGTGGCTTATTACTAATGCCTGAAGAATTGATTTACGAACTGTCATAGGGAGAAAAGGGAAATCCCTCTTCAAGTGGCTTAGCTTGTGAAAGCAGGAGCCTACTGTGGAAGTGACTTTCTCCCTCATCGTAAGTTTCTGGTCCAAGTGTACACCTACGTTTTTTACCACTGCTTTGGGGATCGGGGGCTTCACCCAGGTCAGTAGGCCAGCAATCTGGGGAAGAGAAGTAGAGGAGCGTCTCCAAATAGCATAATCTCCGTTTTACCTGCATTAAACTGCAGGAAGTTGTTCCTCATCCAAGTAGAGATGGTAGTCATACATTCGGAAAAGATCGACTGGAAATTGGGAGAGTTTTTATCAAAAGCCAACTGGGTGTCATCAGCGTATGAGATTGGAATGAAGCCCAATTCTCTGAGCAAGTTCACATAAATGTTAAACAGAGTGGGACTGAATCAGTATCCCTGAGGAGCTCCCTTAGTCAGCCCCAAAGTTTGGGACCAGAAGGCACCGAGGTTGATGGTTTGAGTGCGGTGAGTTAAAAAGCATGACAACCACTGAAAGGCTACGCCTTAGATACCAATGTTACTTAGTCTGTTGAGTAGGATGGAATGGGATATAGTGTCAAACGCTGCTGACAAATCTAGCAGCACTAATAGTGCTGCTTGTCCATTGTCCAGGGAGTGTCATAGGTTGTCTGTGACGGCAATCAATGCTGACTCCCTACTAAACCTAGGTCGGAACCCAGACTGAGAGGGGTTGAGGCATCCTGTTACTTCAATGTACTCTAAGAGATGCTTATTAATATGTTTTTCCAAACGTTTACACAGAAAATGTAACAAAGAAATAGGACGGTAGTTGGACAGATCGTCCTGAGGGGCATTAGGTTTCTTCTGGATGGGAATTATTTGGACGGCCTTCCATTCGGGTGGTAAATGGCCCTTGCTCATGGAAGAATTAAGAACTGAGCAGATGGCAGGTGACAATTGTTTATGGAGTAATGAAGATACTTTTGCATGTAGAATATTCTGAGGGGAACCTGATTTGACCGTTTTCATTAGAGACTCCACAGTATCATTTGTGAGTTGGGGGAAGCATTCCAATGAATGTGCAGTGAGAGGGTAAGAGGCACAGCGGGTTGAGATGTCATTCAGAGGGTCTCTATCTTTAGTAATTTTATCGTAGATACTCTCAATTTTCTGGATAAAGTGGTTGGCTAACTTTATCTCAGAGTTCTTGTGAAGGAGTTGCTTCATTATGGCAAGCCTTAGGATATGTGAAAGAGTTGAGGATGCGTTAGAGTTCTTTAGAGGATTTTCCTGCCTGATTAAGTTTTGACTCAATATGGATTCTGCGCACTTTCTTTAGGCTCTTATGATAGTGAGCAAGAGAGCTTTTGTACGTTTCTTTATAGTTTGCATCATGGGAGAGACGCCAACATCTTTGTAGCTTCTTGCAGAGGCTTTTTTCCGTTCGTAGGTCTGGAGAGAACCATGCTGCATGCTTTCCTCTAGTCTCATTAGGGTGGGATTTTAGTGGGGCCAACTGATCTAGAGTTGTTTTCACAACGGTATTGTAGCTAGCCAGACAATCCTCAACATTTCCTAGTGCCAAATTGGCATTGATTGGAAATGTGTCCGCGAAGAGATCAGGCGGGATTGTATGCCATTGTCTTTGAAGACTGCGGAAGGCTTTAGTGGAAGCGAGAGTAGCCCTTGGTCCTTTTATTTGAAATCTAAGAAGAAAGTGGTCTGACCATGTGAGTGTGCAGGGGGCCTTGCAGCAGATGTTGGGAGAGGTGGTCAGGGTAAGATCTAAAGTGTGCCCCGCAAGATGTGTGGAGCCTACATTGATCTTCTCCAGTCCCAAGGTGGCTAAGTCTGCCAAGAGCATTGAGGTGTCCACATTGGAGGAGATCTCACTATGTACATTAAAGTCTCCTAATAGTATGAAATGTTTAGTGGAGATAATGTGGGGGGTGATTAGTTCTATGAGTTGTATCAAGGAATCCTGAAGGGAGCCTGGTAGCCGGTATAAAAATGCACCTTTTCAACATTAGTGAGGTTGGAAGTCGATTATGAAAACCAGAATTTCTAGTTTATTGCCACTGCATTGTTCCAGTGTAGTTACCTTAATGGAATCCTTATGAACAATGGCTATGCCTCCACCGACCTTAGACTATCTATCAAGCTTTTGGATGTGGTAGCCATTAGGGATCGCCACCGTGATCGCGGGGATGGAACTAGGTTTGAGCCAAGTTTCCGTAAGAAAGCAAATATTGATGTGCGCTGAAGAAAGCAAGTCCCAAATTTCGGTAGCATGCTTGGGCAATGATCTGACATTAGCCAGGAAGCAGTGCCAGCCCAGGTTAGATTTGCAGATGGAGGGGTTAAGGGGGAGAGGGGGTTTATTGGGTTCCAACTTTGGGTGTTTCTTTCCTGTGGAGGGTGACAGAGAACTTGAGTTCACCTGCCGCAATTCTAGACAGTGAAATTGGCAGTTTCTACCTGCAAAAGGTCCCTCCATCTCAGGGAGGGTCTTGGAAGTACATTTGGAAGTGCTTACCGGTCTTAGTCCTGTAAGCTCCGTATTCATATAGGAGTGTTTCTGTCTGTGGCTAAACAATAGATAAAAATGAGCAGGGGTCCTGGTTGCGCCTAGGGATGGGCATGTTTTTAAGTAGACCCAGGAGCAACTAGACTGCTAACCCTGGGCTCCACCCCTGCCCGGAAGTGAGGAAAGCACCACCGCAAACTCCCTCCACACAACTGGGAAAACCCGTGGTGGACAGGCGCGCAACACCCATTGGACTCGAAGGGCTTCAGCCCCCCCCCCCCCGTCGTGTGTGGCAGCCCGGGATGAGACAGCTTCCCGGCGCACACACAGCCGCACCCGAGCACTTCACAGGTCTTTAAAAGACCATTTGCATGTTAATGAGGCCTCGCTGTTGTTTCACCCCTTCTACGAGTCCCTGCAGCTCCATTCTGCATATTGCTTAAAGTTTCAGCCCCCCCCTGAAATTTTTTCTTAGCCCCCCCCCGAAATTTGGCTCTAGTTGCGCCTCTGGTGGTGGACCAGGGAGAGGTGTAGTGAGTCACTGCCGGCGGGAGAGCAGGAGCGAGTGAAGGACAGTCGGTAAGAGAATATAAAAATGCCACAGTGCTAAAATGCTGAAAATGTTTCTTAAATAGTTAAGAACAGTTAAGAACAAATGAAAGCAGCGTGTATATGCAGCATATTTTTGAAGAAATAAGCCTTACTCTGTAACACGCGTATCAAGCATGAAATCCTCTTTTCTGTTTTTAGCACTGAACAAAATATACTGAAGACCAAATGTACTAGAAATCAGGGGAAATTAGCAGCTGTGCTTATGCTCTCAGAGACTGCACTGCGTAGGCTTCGTACAAATACATCCACAACTCATTTAATGTGTATAACCGCCATAGATACAGAGAACAGATTGCTACCTGCCCAAACATCCATCCCCACCACAAATGCAACGCAAACCACCAGCAAACACTATACCAGAGCTGTAGCTCCACAACAACACCCACTGAATTTTCACAAATACATCACATAGTGAAGGAAATCACCTAATAACACTCAGTGACACGTCACACTAAACAAGTTATAGACTTCGCTATTTAGCATGCCAAAATCAGATTTGTAGAATAAAACTGCACCTACATTTGCCTTTCAGGCACACACCTGTAGTCCTCCATCATCAGCTTTCGCGGCACACCTTATTATCTCATGCATGCTCTTCCAGTATGAACCTAGGCACACTTTATTGTTGATTTTAAAATTTAGTAAGCAACCTGGATCCCTCACAGAACTCAGATCAATACAAATATCCCTAACAGTAGAAACATGTCGGGTGACTACACTCACATGGATTGCTAACTACAGTTCCATCTCTTCTAAATGCACTAGGACTTCCAGAGGGCACCTCACTGAACATTTATCCTACTCAGTAACCCAAGATCTCACACCAAACAGCCCATGGAGATGCAACAGTGGCACTACCACCACTACAGAAGTTGACAGTCACACAAATGAAAATGAGTGACTGCACCCTCAAAGATCACAAGGATCAGACAGCTACTGTCAAACAAGATTACTCGAATTCACGGAAAATTAAATACTTAACTTTGCTTATGAGATGCAACCTTACGTGAAGCTGCTCTACCACTTTTGCAAAAGCACACAGCCCTCAACAATTCCTCTTGGATTAACGTACGCAAATATTTCTGTGCACAGGTACAAGCCAGATGAATTGCACCATATGCGTTTGCAGCAAACAAAGGGGCATATTTACAAGGAAATGTTAGAGTGCTGAGCTGCACCCTATTTGGCAGCGCTGCGTTCAGACATTTCCAAAATGCAGCGATGCGCCTAATTCACAACACCCCTGTATTTTCCCTATAGCTGGCTCTAAAATTAGCCGCCCAGCAGCAAAGCATGCACCCTTGCACCAAAGTTCAAAGGTGCTTGTGTTGCAGGGAATATTTGTTTATGTCATGAAGATGTCCCTTCCAGCACATAAACAATCAATAATCGGCGATTTGCTACTTCTATGTGTGCTGCATTTAGAAGT
Organism: Triturus cristatus; assembly: GCF_964204655.1. Taxonomy (NCBI): domain Eukaryota; kingdom Metazoa; phylum Chordata; class Amphibia; order Caudata; family Salamandridae; genus Triturus; species Triturus cristatus. Next base: position 1,312,953,562 of record NC_140591.1, read on the forward strand.
AGCAAATCATCATTATTTACTGCTAGTTTATGTGCAGGAAGAGACATATCACTGTCATGAATGGCGTTTTTAGTAAATGCAGCACACATAGAAAAAGTAAAAGCGAGGAGAAATAAAAGTATTTCTTCTAGTTGCACCATTCTAATGCCTGATAATAGTATAGCTTTTGGCACTGCCTCAGATTTACACATTCTTGCAATGGGTGTTGCATTCAAAGTGTCTTAGCCCTGCTACGTGAGCATGGAAAAGTGACGTTCTTGTCTCTATCACCTTGCAAATATACCCGAAAGTGTCTCTGTTAAAGATAAATAAAGATGAGGAACAATGGAAATAGACTATAAACATCCATGGGCATTTTATAATTGTGGAATACATTTCCACTCCGACTCCGGAAAGAGCTCAGCTATCCTGCCTTCCGTAAACAACTTAAAACCCTTCTTTTTTTTTTTTTTTTTTTTTTTTTTTTTTAAGTTTTAAAGAGAATTTTATTAAAGTTCATTTACAACATATTATCAACAAAGCATAATATTAAAACTTATCTCAAGTAGAAAAATAGAAAGTCATATTTAAGAGAGAGCAAGAAAAGACAAGAGAGAGAGGTAGAAAAGAAAAAGGTAGAAGGCATCATCAGATATAGCAAAAGCAATTGCAGTAGAAATGTAATCATTGCTATACAGAGCTATACATAAAATGAAAAAGTGCATCAGATGTACAAAAACTCTTCCAATAAAGATATACACAGTAGTTATAGATTAAACAATTAAAGTATGTACAAAAAACCATTAGGAATGCCATCATGGGGGTTTGGGAACTTCTTCTGTACACGGATTATGTAGGGGTAGGGATCGAGCAGACACATCTAAGAAATCTGTGATGGGGAGCCATAATAAATCGCGCTTAATAGCAAGTGTAATGGGGTAAACATAGGCTCTATCAAGTCTGTGATGATAACAAACTCCATACCACCAAGCCTGAAAGGAAACACACGAGGTATCCTTCCAAGATTTAGTGATTTGCTGAAACGCTACAGCCAAAAGTAAATCAATAATGGACGTGTTAATGTTAAGAGAGGACCATATGTCTGAAAGACTACCTAAAAAGATATGTGAAAGTGTAAGAGGGAAAGAGGTGGAAAAAATCCTATTAATCTGAGCCCATACCTCAGACCAGAATTTATGAATCTTCGGGCATTTAAATAACATGTGCTTAAGATCCGCCCCTGACGCTGAACAAGACCAGCAAGAGGAGGGAATGGAAGGATCAATTGAATGTAATTTGGCAGGAGTAATCAAAAGTCTGTTGTATATAAAAAATAACGTTTGAGTCGTATTTGCTGCTCTAGAGGTTTTCCTTATCTTAGTCCAGATCCTATACCACAGTGAGACAGAGAAAGTGTCCTCTACATCTGACTCCCAGTCTAATTCTGTTTTAGATTTATCGCGAATACTAGTAGTATCTCTCAATTTTGCATATATCTGGGAAGCAGAAGAAGAAGCCAGTAAGCAAGGAATAGAGAGAGGAGAAAAATTAGTGTGGGTGATGGAGTCAGAAAGAACATTGTACCTGTTTTGCAAAACCTCACGTAAAAGCTCATATTTGGATGCATGTGATACATGCAAAGAAAAACGAGATTGGAGGATAGAAAAAGGAATACACGTGCCCTCATCAAACAGTTGATGGGTCCAGAATATACCAAGGTCATACCAATCCTTCCAAAAAAGTATCCTATTTCGAAGTTTAATAAGAGGGTTATACCACACGGGAGATTGTAAAAAACGCGAACGGTCATCTAAACCAGTTAATAAGAGAGGAGAAAAGGTTTTCCGAGAATTTTTAAGAATAGGGAGAGAGAATTTATTGGGAATATGGGACAGTGATACAAATTCGTCAAAGGTAAAAGGATGAAAAAAAGATGATTCAATCTCAACCCACAAAGGTCTTGACAGGGCGTCGGACACCTGTCCGGATAATAAAGGGATAGAGTGTTTAAGGAAAAATGAAGAATGATAAGAGGCAAAATCCGGAAAATTAACTCCACCCAACTGCTTAGGGCATTTAAGTTTTGCAAAGGACATTCTAGCCTTTTTATGTTGCCATAGGAATTTAGAGAGCGTAGAATAAATATTCTTATAACAAGACTTAGGGATATTAACTGGAAGGTTAGAGAGGTAAAACAAAATAATGGGAACTAACATCATTTTAATCGAGTCTAGTCTTCCCCACCAGGATAAAAACAAGGGATGCCAACGAGTCGTAGAATCCAGTAACAATGTTTGTAGGTTTTTAAGATTAAGCGCTACAGTGTCTTTAATAGAGGATTTAAACCATAGGCCTAAATATTTTATCTTAACCGGACTCCAATGAAAGGAAGAAGTCAAAAAGTCTGCATGGAAACAAAATTTATTCAGGGGGAGAATTTCACACTTATCAACATTAAGCTTATAACCTGAGACTCTCGCAAAATTAGATACTTCAGATAAAAAGGATGGAATAGAGGACTGTGGATTGGAAATAAATAAGAGAATATCGTCTGCATAGGCAGAGAGTTTCAAATACTTATCCCCATATGGGAAACCAGTAATCTCTGTATTCATGCGAATTTTTATCAAGAATGGTTCTAGTGCCAAAATGAAAAGAAGAGGAGAAAGAGGACAGCCTTGTCGGACACCTCTGAAGAGGGGGAACGAAGAGGAGACGAGACCATTGGCCAAGATAAAGGACCTAGGAAAAGAATATAACAAAGAGACATAAGCAAGAAATTTCTGGCCAAAACCAAACCAAACCAGAACTGCAAGCATAAATTGCCAGTTAACCCTATCAAATGCTTTTTCAGCATCTAACGCAACAGCGGCTAAAGAATGTTGATAGGAATGGGATTTACTCAGTACATTAAAAAAGAGGCGAGTATTGTCAGAAAGGTGACGACCTTTAATGAAACCACATTGTTCCTTACCAATTATGCAAGGTAAAATTTTATCAAGGCGGAGTGCAAGAATTTTTGCGAAAATTTTATAGTCCAAATTGATCAAAGAGATGGGCCTATAATTTTTGCATAAAGTATGGTCTTTATTGTCCTTAGGCAGGAGACAAATTAAGGCCTCTTGAAAAGACCCTTCAGATTTTTTGGACGATATAAAGAATGAAAATAATCGATGAAGTTTAGGAACAAGCAATTTAGCAAAATGTAAATAAAATTCTATCGTAAAGCCATCTGGCCCAGGAGCCTTACCTTTTTTGATTATTCGAATGGACTCTAAAATATCCTTAGAGTCTATATCTGCCTCCAACGGGGCAAAGTCAGTGTCTGGAAATGAAGGAGGAGGAATGGAAGATAAATAACGATCAATATCTGTTAACAGAGGAGGAGATTCCGGAGTATACAAAGTTTGATAAAAATTAGTGAATTCTGCCAGAATATCTTCATCTTTGTGAAGAATGAGATTCGATGAAGAGACGATAGACTCAATTTTTGTGCATTCTTGCTTAACTTTAAGATACTTGGCAAGAAGATTGCCTGCCTTATTTTGCGCACAGTAATATTTGGCACTGGATTTAAGTAGGATTAGGTTAGCAGATTCCGTGGAGAGTTTATTAAAGGAGAGTTTGGCCTTGAGAAGTTTATCTAGATCAGACTGAGACTTAGTTAAATAATAAGAATGCTCTAATTGCTTAATTTGTGTATTAATTAACTGTAAGGAATGGGAAGCGTTGCGCCTTTTATGGGAAACAAACGAGATAATGAAATCTCTAGAGGCAGCTTTAAAAGTATCCCATAGTACCTGAGGGGATATCAAAGGAGACTCATTTTCAGTAAAAAATAGGGATGAAAAGTCAAGGAAAGCTGGAGTGAATTTGGGATCTAATAGGAGAGAATTATTAAATCTCCACCTCCTGGTACCTTTTATGGGGGGAAGCAGATCGAGGCATAGAGAAACTGGAGCATGATCAGAAATTAAGATGGACCCTATTTCAGATCTGGTAATATGTTGGATCAAAGCTTTAGAGACAAAAATGTAGTCGATCCGGGACTGTGAAGAATGGGCTGGTGAGTAATATGTATATTCACGAAGTGTAGGATGGCAGAGTCTCCAAGAATCAACAAGGGAGCGTTGGGATATAGTGGATGTAAATTGAGTATGTATGGAGGATGGTGAGAAACGTGAGTGTGAGTTGCGGTCTAGTAGGGGATCCATAACCATATTGCAATCTCCTCCTAAAATCAGATAATCATCAGAAGATTGCATTAACGAGACTAGTATCTGGGGCCAAAATAATTTATCATATGTGGAGGGAGCATACAAATTAAAAATAGTTAGAGGAACTTTATCAATTAATACAGATACAATGACCCATCTACCATCAGAGTCATTGGCTTGATTTATAAGTTTGATATTTAACCGCTTATGACAGAGAATTGCGACACCATTACGTTTCCCTGAACCAGGAGATGCAAATACATGACCTACCCAGTTACGGCGTAACTTGGCAACTTCCACTTCTTGTATATGGATTTCTTGTAACAGTACAATATCTCCCTTTAAATTTGCTAGATGAGACAAAACTCGTTGCCGCTTAATGGGGGAACCCAAACCCTTAACATTCCAAGTAAATATACTTAACGACATCTAAAGATATGACTCATAACAATAATAACTCTTGTGTATAGGACAATCAAGTAAATGAATATTCAAACAATCATCATATAAAGATTGGAGAGAAATAACATTAGCATTAGAAGAAAAATGAGAGGATGTAGCACAGAAATTTAAGATAAGAGAATGAAAGGAAAAGAAGAAAATATAAATAGAAAGAGATAAGAAAAAACGAGAGAGAGTCAGAAATAAGAGATGCAATAAATGCCAGGAACATATCTGAAAATGAGATAAAGAGAAAACTAGCAAAACAGTAGGGGAAAAAGAGATAGTAAAGAGAATTAGAACAAGAAACAGAGAAACAACGCCAGCAATATGTGCAATGTAACGGCAAAAAAAGAGGAGAAAAAGAAAGAACATGGGAAAAGGAGAAACTAAGGAAAAAGTAATGAGAGAATAAACTTTACAAAACAACGCCGTTGTGCGAGGAGAAAAACAAAGAACCAAAAGACATGGTAGAAGAACGCAATATAATGCATCATAAAGACATACCACAGGTAAACATTGAGGATGGGGAGGGTGAAGCCACATAGGAAAAGGCAGCATACCAAGACGGACAACTCCAAGACTGACGAAGGTACGAAGGACGACGACCTCCAGGGACAATGAAACAGGCAGGAGGAAGGGAATCAATAATATATCTACAAAGGAAACAAGAAGAAAAAATGTTAACCACCAAAGTTATATACGAGACATAGGGAAGAAAGTGCAAAAAACTAAGCATAACACAGAGGAACACAACAAAGGATAATACATTGGCCGGAGTTACGAGCGAGACATGTCCATAGATTCATCCCTACATGTGTCCAAAAAATGTTGAAGAAGCCCAGGATCTTCATAATTAGTTGTTTTGTTTTGATACGTGACTTTGAACAGACATGGATGAAACAACCCATAACGAGCATTCAAATTACGGAGAGCAGGCCTCATGTCCAAAAATTTCTTCCGACGATCTGCCGTGGCTTTAGAATAGTCTTGGGCAAAAAATAGATTAGAACCATTCCAAAGAATCTTTCCTTTCTGCTTGGCGGCTTGTAAGACTTTAAGTAGGTCGGTATACTCCAAAAAATATAAAATAACACCTCTTGGCTTCCCATGAGAGGACGAAGGAGAGGACGAAGCAGAAGAATTCGGCATATGACCCAAGCGGTGCGCTCGCTGGATGTTGAGAGGAGGTGTGGCAGGAAAACCAAGAAGTTTTGGCAAAAAAGAGCGGAAAAATAGCAAGGGGTCGGGACCTTCACTTCCTTCCGCAAGACCATAAATGCGTAGATTATTGCGCCTATTCCTGTTTTCCAAATTCTCCACCTGTTGTGTCAGATGCATAATCTCCCTTCGCATCACAGGAATGTGGTCTGTAGCAGCTTGAATAGAGTCAACATGAATTTCCAGTGCATCAACTCTCTTCTCCGTATTTGACCAATTATCTTCCAGTTGTTGGAGGCGAAAATTAGTCTCTGTCATGTATGGCTTAAGAGAGCGAATTTCGTCCAATAAAAGTTCCATTGAAAGCGTAGGTGAAACATTAGGAGGAGAAGGAGGGTTGATTTTTGTTCTTTTACCCGAAGATGCAGAAGAGGCAGAGGGAATCTTAGAGAGTGACTTATTACTGGAGCATGAAGAGACGGAAGCCAGAGGCGCAGAATTAGTAATTTCAGAGCCGGGCTCTTCCACCGACTCCTGCAACACACTGTAAGGATTAGGGTCCGCCATAGACAAAGACTTGGGCTGCTGGACGCCACCACGGCTAGTGCGAGGCATTGCCATTCAATTCCAGAGATGGAAAACCAAGAAATGTGGGTAAAATAGCTTGTTTTTTAAAAAATTAACCAATGAGGCAGAGATGAGTAACCTACCTCATGAATATACCAAAAGCCAAAAGTCAGTAATTTTCAGTAATTTGACATCACCACGACGTCAGGAAGACATAGAAACCAAGTTGTAGACAATTGAGGCCAAAAAAGCGCTCACCGCTAGTCACATAGACAGATGGATGTGAGGAAAGCCTTCAAGGACGAAACGCGGGAAACCGGAACATCCAAAATGGCGGCCGCGGCGTTCACGGAGCCTCGATAGACGCAGGAAGCCAAAAAGCAGCCGATTCCGCTGTTATTCAGACCCCATGGACGTCACAAAGAGTGCAGGCAGGAATCCGGAGCATGATTCCACAATCTGGGGAGTTCGCCATGAAGGGAAGAAGCCCTGGAGGAAGACGAACGCACTACTCCGTCACGGAGCTCCGGTAGGCAGCGACCATTTCCTTCGGCGTTCAAGCCACGCCCCAACTTAAAACCCTTCTGTTCCCTAAATAATTCTATTCCGCTTGATCGCCGGTCATGCCTAGCGCTGGGAGGCCTCCTGGTAGCCATGCGCTTTACAAATGCTCTTTTCATTTAATTTCATTCATAATTGTGAGCTGCTGCTCTCTCCTGATTCACCAGGAAACACGTTGGAGGAATCACAAGAGCTGAAACGGATTAAGAAGTCTGTTATGAGTGGGTTACTAAAAGTGTTACTTCATATAAAGGGGTTAGGACATGGGTAATTAAAACAAGTGGGAGTCAGAGGACAGTCAGTAATAAATACTTAAAAAAAAAATATGATTATTGATTTTATATAACCAAAACACAAGACTCATACAATGTTCCTGTCTTCACAGTAATGCTTCATATACTAATATTCCTGCGCAGTACATACATCAATAAAGTATTATACATGTCACATGACATTTGCATTCTTTGTAATCCCATCGCCCTCTTAATGCAGCACATTATAATTATAACATCACAGCATATAATACAAGCACCGCGCCTGCAACTTTACTCATTAGTCTGTGACTCTGAGAGAGCAGCCTCTTGCACCCCGCTCCCACAACCCATCTCATCTGCACCTCTGTTCTCCACAAATGTTTTGCACAATGCCCAAATGTTTTTTGGTCTATTACGTGGAGGTAATAAATCACAATAGTTTTCAGTTTGGGTACTACAGTATAACATGTCTCGTGACCACTGCGCCATTGTAGGGAGAGGTCTTCGCGACCAGCATATCGCCATACATCTCTTTGCCAATAGCAGTCCCATATCTATCAGCATATGCTTCGCTTTAGGAAGAGCCCTTGAATACCCAAGCAATGCTAGCATTCGCTCTGGCGCCAACGCCAGCTCCTTAACTTGGTTCAGCTCCGCAAAGATCTGTTCCCAAAAATGAGCTATCCCAGGACACATCCAGGCCAAAGGTAAAAAATCAGCCGCTTGGGCTTTGCACCTATCACATGTAGACTCTTCTCTCAAGCCATATCTGTGCAGACGCTCCGGGATGTAGTAAACCCTGTTAAGGAATTTAAAATGTATTAGTCTATGCCTCCCGTTAAGGGATATGCGCTTTGTGCTCACGCAACAATATGACCATATTTCGTCTGTAATGTCACTCTGCAGGTCTCGCTGCCAGGCTAATCTTGCTTTAGTGTAACTATGCCTTCTATTAACCATCGAGGCTTGGTAAATTCTGGTTATCATCTTTGTGGGAGCCTGTGCTTTGATGAAATTGCTCAGAGCCGGCAAGTCAGGAGGCTCGGCCATATCTTCCCCTAGGATCTCGCTGAGAGCATGCCTAAGTCTGTGGAACTGAAATTGTACAAGAAGTGTTGGTGCGTCCTCGTTCCCAACTATGTCTCCCCAGCTCTTAGTCACTCCAACAATAAAGGGGTCTCCTATAATTTGCGCTCCAAGTACCCTCAGAGCTGTCACCACCCCTTTATCCGTACATGGCGGTAGACATTTACACCATTCAAGTCTGGCGGCCGGGGAGTACATAATCGCTACGGCCTGTAGCTGCAATAACTGATGGCAAGCATGTATTTAGTGAGTTTAATATCCCCGTACGTCCATCAGGAGGTGAAAACAACAAAGCCGGAAGGGATTTAGGGGCAGCAACGACTGTTTCAATACGGATGTGCGGTATGTCGGATGGACCGTGTATCCATTGGTATGCCTGTGCACTCTGTGCGGCCCTATAATATTAGTCCAGGTCGGGCGCACCCAATCCTCTCATTGAGTACGGGAGCGTAAGTATCTGCCAACTGGTGCGTGCCTGTTTTCCTGCCCATGCTAGATGTATCATAAGGAACTGAAGTCTATGGAAAAACACTTGCGGCAGCACCATGGGAATATTTGTCAAAAGGAACAAAAAACGTGGCAATATAACCATTTTCATAATGGACACTCTGACCAACAGGGACAATGGGAGCTGGACCCATCTTGCAATGTCCTCTTCCAGTTTGTTAATTGCCACACCATACTTTTACCTAAACACCACTTCCGAGTTTGAGTGGATCTTTACTCCTAAATACCTCACTGCCTCTGTGGACCACTGTAGCAGAGAGTCAGGTTCAAAAGGCATTGTGGCCGGAGTTAGAGGAAACATAATGGAGTTATTCCAGCTAACTTGTAAACCCGACATGGTACCAAAGAGCACCACCTTGCGCAGTACTGGGGACAGGTTGGCATCCTGATGATGGACATACAGAAATGTATCATCCGCGTAGGTGGATACAATCAGTTCATAGCCGGGGAACCTTATGCCTCTATGACTGTGGTACTCCCTAAGCGCACAGGCCAGGGGTTCAGCCACTAGAGCGTATAAAATGGGGGGCAGCCCTGTCTTGTACCTCTAGAAATTGGGATAGGATTTGTGACTAAGTCCCCTATTTTAATACGGGCCGTAGGGGAATAATATAGCACCCCAAGCAACTTAATAAAAACCGTCCCGACTCCCATCTTGAGGAGAACTTGTCTTAAAAAGGGCCATTCGACCGAGTCAAATGCCTTCTCCATATCTAAAAAAACGGCCATAGCAGATATCTCCGGTCTAGTATGTTGTATGGCAGCGAATACCTTACGTAGGTTGTACGTCAGGTTCCTGCCCGGCACAAAACCCGCTTGTTCCGGTGCTATCAAAGGAGGCACTAGTGGGATTAGTCAGTTGCAAGTATTTTCGCAAATTTTTTTGCATAAATAAGGTGGAAATCTCCAGGTAAAGGGAGGTATACGTGTCTTTGGAGCGTCAAATACCAACAAGAGTGGGGAATGATCAGAATATGTGCGGGGAAGTATCTTACATGCGCTAATATTGGTGAGAGATTGCCTAGCCACAAACCAGTAATCAATTCTAGTATGTATATCATAGTATGTAGAGTAGTGCGCACATCCCCCTTGTGTCAGGTGTCGCTGACGCCAAACATCGCAAAGGTCAAAACGCACAAGTGCGCTATCCATAGCTCTAGCCGAAGCAGATATGCGTCGCTCCGGTCCCCCTGATCTGTCCAATGTGGGGTCCCTAACAAAATTAAAATCACCAACCCATAGGAGTCGTCCACCCAATTGTAAGCCCACCATGTCAGCCAACTTTGTGTAAAAGTCCAGGGTATCATAGTTGGGGCCATAAACATTAACCAACAACAACTCCAGTCCTTTACCTCTGCATCTAGTGACCGCGAACCTGCTCTCAGTGTCCTTCACCAGAGTCTCCAGTTTTAGCGGCCTTTTAGGGTTCACCCACGTTATAACACCTCTTGCATATGTAGTAAATCCAGCCGCATGGATGTTACCCTGCAGAACCCTAGTGCGTAGAATAGGACTTTCTAGTGGGAGGTGCGTTTCCTGCATAAGTGCAATGTCAATTCATGCCTATTCAAGTATCTCAAAATCTTACGCCATTAAGGCCACGCACATTCCACCTGAGTACACTAACAGTATCAGAGCCGGAGTCTCTATGGGATCTGTCCGTACCTGCCATGTGGTTGCTCTTTATACAGTTGCCTTACTTCATGTACTGTCATTCTAGTATGTGTGTAGAACACCTTTGCGTAATTTGCAGAAATTACAAAAACAATTAGTGTTAGTCTCAGTACCGTCCCTCCCCACACCCACACCAAGCTATGCCCAACTGTGCATTGGCGAAATCCCCCCTCAAAACCCCAGATTATCAAAACAAATTCACATCAAACAACTCTATAATTGTAATTACTGAAGTAATACCCACAGTGTGGAGCAAACACGTGGGCGGATGTTGTCTGTCCTGGTAGTGATTAAACTACTATAAGGTAACTATCAATTACCATCCGCCATCCAAGCTAATAGTAGAGTAAAGCGTGCTAACACTTTTATCAGCCAATCCCCAATACTACTCTGGTTGGATAATACGTGATCCAGAGCTACATATGTATTCAAACCTCATCAGTCATGGAACCCTAACCGCCCCATGTATCCAGCAAGTCTCCTTGCGACACTCGGAACCAGTCTCGCAGCAGTTCATGTTACCATAATCCCCTCATCTAGCCACCCTCCGAATGTTCCCATCTTATCTGTTAGTGAGGAGGAGCTTCTTGCTAGTCCTGTTCATCAAGGTCTCCTCCCATCGCACCCTCCACTTCAGCGCACTCCGGACTCTGCTGACGTTCTTTAGCCCACTCTTTCAGAGCTTTTTGTAGTGCTTTGGGATCAGTGAAGATCCTGGAGTGACCCTGCCGGTTGACTCGCAGCCTTGCAGGGTATAACATTGCATAGTCCAAATTCTGGTCATGCAGTTGTTTCTTGAGTGGTGCAAATCGTTTGTGGGCTTCTTGCACTCGGATTGTGAAGTCCGGATAGAGTAAGATCGCCGAGCCCTCATACTGCAAAGATTTTTTCTCTCAAACGAGTCTCAAAGCTGTGTCCCGATCCCTGTAGTTCAGGAGCTTCGCGATGATGGGTCGTGGTGGTGCACCCGGAGAAGGTCGAGGGCCCAGCGAACGGTGGGCTCTCTCCACCACAAACATATGAGAGAACTGATCAGGGCCCAGCACTGTATGCAGTAGTTTTTCCACAAAGAGCTCCATATTCCCCACCTGTGTGGATTCTGGCAGGCCCGTGATGCGTATGTTGCATCTCCGGGAACGGGCCTCAAGGTCCTCTGCTTTATCCTGCAGTGTCTGCAGCGCTGTGTTCATCCGTTTCTGCATGCTATCCAGTTCCGTCTGCGACTCTTCAACTTCGGTCATTCTGCGCTACGCCATATCCATCCTCTCTACTTGCTTGTCAATTCTCTCTGTCATTCTATCCATCTGATTCGATATGGAATCTAATTTGGATTCTATGGCAGATAGACTTGCCTGTAGGCTTGTCTGCATGGCAGAGAGCATGGTCTGAATATCGCCCTCCACCTGCTCCGGACTTTCCTCTCTAGCCGCGTGGTTCCCCTCCGGGGTGGTGTCCCTAGTCTTGTTCTTCTTGTGCTCGAAGTTGAGCCTTGGCTGATTCTTATCAACCTTCCCCATAGCAAAGGCCTTAAGCGTATAGGTGCAGTGCAGCTTGGCTTTCAGCAAGCGTGATTCAGTCTGGCTCCCCCCTCGCCGGTACCTAGGAGTAGTACTGACCAGTCAGGTCCCTATCACAGGACTTCAGAGTCGCAACGTACCACTTCTCTCTCTGGGGAGGGCTTTTTCTCGAAGCAGCACCGTAAAATGCCTACCCCGCTGTGGGCCAACGACAGAGTTCTCACCTCCGCAATGCGCCAGTGGATGTTCAGCACAATTTGGATCCCCCAGTGTGTCAGGATCTATGTTGTGGCGCCTTACTTTGTGTGGTCACACACGGCGTGCATCAGCCCCAGTCTCTCCGTGCTCCAGGTTGCCCGCTGCATCCTAGGGAACCGTGTCCCAACCGAAGAGGAAAGCCACCAAAGCCACGCTCTCCACAGAATTCACGAGGGCCCACTATGTCGTAGGTAAGCAAGGAAGTCTATTAAGCCTTATTGTGGCAAGCCAGAAAGACTCTTATGCCTTAATGTGGGCAGTGACCCCTCGATAGCTGCAGCAACGGCGTAGCGGTCCGTTATTACCTTGAGGGGCACTGTCCCGATCTCAAACCGGAGTCTTCTGCAGAGCGGCCAGGCCCCCGCAGCACGTCCGACCCGGAGCGTCAGGATACACCAGGGAACATCCAGGGGCAGCTCCGTTGGCGACCAGTAGTTCGGTATCCAAGTTGCATCAAGGCAAACACTCTAATATGCCTTGTACAGCCACGGGGAGCAGCAGCAACTGCGAGTCCGTCCACCTGGCAGCGCAGCTCCAGATCCGCTTCTGTAGGTGGATCCTTTCCCCAAGCGTCGTCGCAGGCCCCGTAGCGTAGCACTCAGTCGTGGAGTCCGGACCTCGCAGCCCCTGTCTCCGGACACCTCCGAAGCTGGAAACACTCCCTATTTGTGGGGACGGTCTTCCGACACACAGGATAATGAGTGTACAGTAGCTGCCACCTCTCCAACGCAGGATTTGTGTCAAATTAGTGGATGGCGTTACAGAGCTCAAAGTCTAGGCGGCCATCTTCTTTGCAGTCAAGCTCTGCCCCCGTCAATAATAAATATTCACATATTTGTGCACACACAGCCAAAAACGTGAATACAGACAACATGGCATGCATGAGCGAGTACGAAGTCAATAACACGTCGCGTTCATGACATTTGCAGCACTGTCTGCTTAACTCGGGCTTCAGAAGGGATGTAGCGTATCATGCGATTTCCAATTACGGGGAAACTCAGTCACAAGCCCACAAGACGAAAAAGATGGCTGCATCTATAGAGTGGCACGTTGTTTTTTTTTCTTTCAGTTTAAGGTGGACATAAGATAGACTAACATTGTAGGGCTGTGATGCAAGATAGGCCATCAGTAAAACTGAATTGCTCTGTTAATCGTCTGCCAAATTAATTCTTTAGCTACATTGACCATAGACCCGAGACAGTCACTCTCAAACCTAGATGGAAAATAGCACAAAATCTGTGTTTTTCCACCTCATAATGTGGAGCAGCATGCACTAATGCCATATTCCCCTCCATTCTAAGGTTCATAGTTGGGCACAGATTATGCACCCGTACAGACTGCAGTTTGAGCCCATGATCATAAGGTCTGGGACAGTAAGAAATATGCTTAATTTGCTTTCACTTATGCAAAATATTGGTAAAATTCTGCAAATTTCATGTAATTAATAAAAAATGGGAAACCATCACTTAGTACTGTGTAGCAAGTTTTGATGGAAGGATGCCTTGGGTGTAAAAAGTAGTGCAAAAAACAGAACTGAAGCGAACAAAAGCCACTCATGCAATAGTTGTTGATGTTCTTTCTATGCCTTAATTTTGCCATGATCGGTGGCATCATTTCAAAGAATGGTGTTAATTCAGAAATTTTGGATAAGAAGCTTAGTGCAAAATTCTTAAAATTATCCAAATTACCACGACGTCAATCAATAATTCCACCAACTGTCATTATTATGAGTGTCTTGAGGCCCAGAATTATTAGGTCAACAAACTCAAAACCTGATAATTCGGGGCCTGGAAACACCAGGGCCTGTATTACAGAAGTGCCACCTGGACACAACAGGCGTTTGCACCCGCTTTACATGCCCTGGGGCACTTTGGTATTACAGAAGGGGCCGCAGATGCCTGTGCGTCCCCTTCTGTAATACCAATAGCACTACCACACATAAAGCACCAGCTCTATCATCAGTGGGCTTTCTTTCATCTGCATGGGGACGTGGCCCCAAGCAAATGAGGGCATTCCTTTGCCTCTATGCCAACACCGTATTACAGACGCGGGCGCAGAGGCAAAGAAGCTGTCAGATGGAGCACTGACAGTGCACCACCTAAATCGTGGTGCACTGTCAGTGAGCTCCCTGATGGCAGCCCTCTAGAGGGGGTAAGTGTGCCCCATGGACCCCACAGACATCCCCTTGCAGGAGATCTCTAATCCCCCTTAAAAGTGCAGGCGGGTTGCCACCTGCACCGTGAAACACGGAGCGGCTTCAAAGGAGCTGCTCCGTTTTTCACATTAATGCACTGCTCTGGAGACAGTGTGAGTTAGCGGCTGACACAGGGGCAGTGCACTCATCCTAATACGGTGCATTTTCCTTGTATGAGCCGGGCATACCTTTTAAGAGGTGCACCTATGCAAACAAGGAAAATGCGCTGTATGTATAATACGGTCCAAATGCTTTCACAAACTGGAGGGGCCGGGGCTTCTGGCAGCAGCACAGCCTGGCACTTGATCAAGCCCTGCAGCAGCATTCTGGAAGCAGACGGTGCACCACCATGGCAGGCTATAGCCTGACCATTAACTCTATCCCATATGTGAACCCCTCCACTATCCCCCACCTGCCTTCCTGCTGCACTTACCTTTTGTTGTGAGCAGGAAGAAAATCTCAGCACAGTTTTCTCCCCTGAATTGAGAAGAAATGCACAGAAATGACACTCACTTCTGACTTTCTCCTGATACTACTTTCATCCACAATTGCATTTGCAGGTGCACCTCACTTCTCTACTCTTCCATTAGGCTATGTACTGATGCTGTGTCATATACCAAACCTTTCTATGTCTCAAAGGATAAAAGTGCATTGAAGTTCACCACTTACAGCTCTTTTGAGAGCACTTTTCCTTCAATAAGAAAGATTACTGTCTTAACTGGTGGATTATGAATGTGGCATAGTCAACATCATGTTGTACAAGATAATGGAGGCCGATATTAAAGGGCCTAAGATTTTGAGATACTGGTGCCACCATGGGATGACACTAGTTTAGCAGTGGTACACAGCAGCACCATAAAAGCTCCAAATTTGTCCCAAAATATTATGAATAAAGGCACCATTTGCAAAAATGCACTATTTCTTTGCTGTTTCTTTGTCTAAGTTGTATTACCATCTCCAGTATCACCTGTGCTAATTCTGTCAACCCACTTGTGGCTGGTGTAAGCCAAAAGATAGCAACATAGCACACATTAATCCTAATGGAAAGAGTGCTGCAAATTCAGGGATGATACACAAAGTAGAAACGGTACAGCAGCTGAGATTTGCAGCATTCCCTCTGATTCATCATTTTCTTCATTTTAATGGGGAATTACTAGCTTTAAGCACATTCTTCAATATTACTTCCAAATGTGTGTGCCAGAATAGCTATCTTCAGTGTGTGGCTTCTGGCAAATGTAACTTAGTTTCCATGATCAATGAGGTATTTGCTTATTTTGGTAATGCATTAAAACAACTTTACATAACAGCTGGAGTAATCCTGTCAGTGCACAATCAAAATACTTCCCTAGGACACTAAATAAGGCCATAGGGGTGTGTTGCACAACCTTACAGGATGCTGAAACTAGGATGTGAGGGGACACACTTCCCAGGATTCCCTAGACAATGAGAAATGCAAATGATATTGTAATCCTACATACTAGGGTCTCCTCATTCAACCAACATACTTATTTGACTGGGTTGTGGGCATGCCCAGCTGGATGCTCTTAGCACCCCTTGATATAATTTATATCCATAAAGGGAGCATCTGGAAAGGCTCCACTTACCAAAACCGATCTTTGCTGATGTCAATAAATGTTTTGTTGGAAATGAAAAAAAAAGACTACTCTTCCATGCAAAGGCCCCTGTACTCATTGGGATTTTGGACTGTTTGCTGCCTTTGAGAGTTATGCCATTGTTAATACTTTTAAATTCATCACTTCCAATAAACAGAGATTTGTACAAGGAACCAAAAGTATCAAATTACAGGCAAATTAAATTTACAGCAGAACAAATAACTACAATTGTGCTGAATACTTTCTGTGAGTATGCATTTGGCATAATGATTTAGATTTAATTATCAAATCACTTAAGAAGGTGGGTATACGAATCAATGTAATTCACTGAGTTTCAGCAAATATTATAGAGATTAACAGTAATCTGGAGGCTTCAGTAGATGTATTCGTTCAACAATTGACTCATGGTCTTAAAAGACCTCATCACCCATGACCTCATTGCTCCCATTTCCCATCAGGCCAAAAGTCTTCCCCTCCATGATGTCATTTTCTCCAATTCCAAGGGTATATTCCCTAGATAGCAAAGGGGTTGTGCCTATTCTCAGATTACCTGAGTGAATGTGATGGGGTTCTCAGAGAATTCAACATGTCTCCACAAGAGCATCAAGTCTTGCAGGAGAACTAAGATGTTTCAAAAGAATGGTGATTATCAGAAATGTATTCATTTTGGAAAGGGGTAACCATACCAACGTAATAAATGAAATAGGGATCAGACAAAACACAGTCCTTAGAGAATCACTGCTGAACACCTGGTAACTATAGCACACGCAGCATGCTATCTCAAGAGAAGTGTGTGTTAAATTAAAAAAATATTAGCAATTTTGAATTACTTAAAGCAACACAATAATATTCCCAAACCAATTTAGAAAAAGAGAGAAAAACTGATTGAACAAAAATACACCAATATGATTCCAATTGGACAGTGAGACACAGAGAAATTATCTTTTCTAATTTGAAGGCAAAAACCACATATTAAAAATAAAAGAGGCATCAGGAATAACACTCTGCACTTACCTGGGAGCTAGGTGTGATTTTTTGCCAATCTTGATGAATTGGTGATTGGATATGCAAGGCAAGTTGCAGTGTTCAAAGTGTTTACCTTCTAACTGAGGTTGTCATTATGAGTGGCCTGGTAAAAGGACCTGATTTATGCCACCTCTGGATTTACTCATATAAAGGGTTCTTGTAACCTTTGGGTGGAGAACATCTAACCCAATATGGGCTGAACACCAAGGTTCTTCTAAGAAATAAGAACTTATCAATGAATTGATAATTCAGGGTAAGATTACCATAGTACTTCCTAATTTTGAGCCAGACTACTCACATGTGATTTCAGCTGCTTTTAGTGTTCCTGCAGATCTCATAATACCAATGGGGTTTGTGACTGCTGTTACTGGCACCATTGGAGTTAAGAGGCCATTCGAATGAGGCTTTAGACATTTTTTTTGAAGTTTAAGTCCTTGAACAAGCCAAGGTCCAAGACTGAATCTGTCCAGAACCCCCAAAGCAGAATATGTCATCATTGAGCTACCACTGAAGCTGTTTTGTTTAGCCACCAAAAAGCTCTGAGAAGTACAAAGCTGAATTTCATAGCCTCTGAGGATGCTTATCACTGGGAGGATAGACCTGCTGCCTTGCCTTGCTCCAAGGTTTTAAATTTAAACTTTGTCACTATTTAGATTCTCAAGATTCCTCCAGTCTTGAAGCTGTAGCTGGGCACGGCGCCACGAGGCCAAGTACTTTTTCCACACTAAACCTATTTTCTACCAGACAAAAAGCTCATAATCAAAGAACCTGGTTTTCTTGCATACCTTTCGAGCAATCTTCCTGGGCAAGCACCTTCTCCCAATTCTCCAGAGGTGGAAAAATGTCCAAGTCCAACTTTTCTATAAATACAGGAAAAACTGTTTATTTTACCCAAGCAGCCCCCAAGTCCTGGGGGCAGGCTTCTAGACATCTGATCCCTCTCTCTTACCAGGTCTCCAGCTGGGTCCAATTTACTGGGGCAATCTGGGCCCTCTCTGAGCCAGGAGTCCATCTGCCATATGTGTCCATGGAGCAGAAAAATAAAAAGTCAGCCAATCAATCTCTTGGGAGCAGTTTTAGTTCCTGGGTGCCATCATGGATCAGGAATTATTTTGTCATCTGGTTTATTCAAAAGTGTATGATTACTACGTCCAGGAGCATTCTGAGCAGGTGGAGGTGAGATGGCAGTCTTACTCAGCGTACTAGTTTAGCGTACTAGTTAGTGATTGGAGAATTTCCATAACCTTTCCTTTTTACTTGCTGACAGACTGTATCTACTTTTGCAGTACTACCTCTTTGCTTTTCTATAAATATTCTTAGAAGATCGAAATCTAAAAATGGCTAACCCCTTTCTTACCAGAAGTGTATTTGTCTCATATAAACCATTCCCGGAGTTAGATGATTTAAACTTCCATTTGCCAGTGTCCAAGCAGATTTTTCCTTTACCTGGGTTAGAGTCTGAAGGTCTAGGCGTTGCATTGAATGAGTGACAGTAGACCCTGTCTGTCCCATTTGGCACCTCCAACTCAATTTTGTTTTTTAAGGCTGTCCTTTGTTCTACTACTGTTCCTGTCTCTTCCCAGATGTCTAATATCGGCTAAATAACCAATTTTGACTGCTCCCCTACCCCCAGATGCCAAGCCATTGCTCTCTGGAAAGCAGCATAGTTAATCTATCCAGGACTGTGTAATGAGCCTCTTGAAATGACATATGTGTAAAAACTGTTTGGACCAGGCAGCACAAAGTACCCCTTTACAAAGTTATTTTTCCAATGAAGTTATAAACATTATGCTTTTACCTTTAAATTAGATTTTACAAACTGAGTGGAAAATAACTTGGATTTAGTTTACTAGCATTCTCTAAGAAGGAGATACAATTAAGGATGTTATTTCTAAATAGGTCAGCTTCTGGAGAGTATAGCTTAAACTTACATATTGAAAAAAGCTTTTTGACATTTCTTCACTGTGAGTGCACTATTTCAAATATGCAGTATGTCACTTTTTTATACAGTACGCACTGTGCCCTGTGGGCAACAAGAAACAGTTTTGGGATGTGTATTAATTAAAATAGGCTTTTCTAACATGAAATGGGGACTTTTGAGTTCCATATGTCACTACAGTGCTTTTAAACTGCAGTCAGAGTACAGTTGTGTTCCTGGCAGCTATATTTTCTGTCATATATATGAGTGCTATAAATGCACTCTGAAGCCCACTTAGGATTTCTAACTTCCATTCCACTAGGGGATTTTCTGCACAAAATACTATGGCTTTACATGGAAATTAAATACGCCTAATAGGGTAATCCTAATCCTATGAACAGTACATGTCTTTAGTGGAAAAGTGCTTTATTGTTGTTTAGCAGTGGGGCAGTGAATTCAGTTCTTACAGCCAGCAAAATTATACAGGAGATAATGGGGGTTTGTAGACAAAAACCTCTGCCCTTTCAGTGGTCCTATTGAGTAAAGCCTATAAACCATGTCCAATTTGTGTATCTGCACTTGACTTCAGTTTGATTATAATGGAAGGACAATCATCTTTCTACTTTGGTCTGGCTCTTTAATCCACTCACTTTGATGGTGTCGGGTATCAACCTCAGCCTCATTCCTGGCCACATGACCTCTGCAAATCTTCAAAAATATCAAAAGAAGGAAAAGTTTCAACTGTGCATCATTGAGAATATCAGGTGCTGGAGTATGTCTTCTTCTTTGGCCTCAACCCTGCCAATGTCACATCTGCAAATGCAGAGACAGTTTATTGTCAAAGGTAATCTGACCACAGCTTATCAAGACAAAGTGGTTGAAGGACAGTGTATTTCCATGATTTTTTTAAACAACACGCTCTAACATGACTCAGTTAGTGAAGGGAGTAATTCTCAAGCAGATCAGTTTCTACTAATCAAAATCTGAAGAATACTTGTGTACATAACCAGCAGATTTATGTGTGTAATTTCTAGTTCAAGAGAGCAAGGATTTACTTAGTACCTAATTCTGATCCCCACTGTTAATCTATGATTGTGTTTTGTAAGTCCTCTCTTGCTTGGCTATATGGGTTGAACCATCCCAATCAGTAATGAGATACCACATTCAAGGCACATGTATATGGACACTGTATTTTAAAGGCGAATTGCTATATACTGTTAGTTCATACTTTGTGTAGTATTGACTGTATATGATAATTACTTTCTCTGTATCCTTTTCGTATATTCTCATACAGACGGCATTCATAATATAAGATAACCTGAAACAAGACAATGAAGGCACTTAGTGGTGATCTTTATATGTATTTTTCTTTCCTCTGCTAATTCCAGGCATTACTGACTCAGTTGTTGCCCTGATAATGTATGAGCACTGGGGATTTGCATTCATTTGACAACTACCAGAGCTTAGGCAATTCTTTCTGACTGTTCGGCTGGTGAACCTTCAATGTTGTGGATGTTGGTGCCAGATAATGAATATATTTCACTAGATTTGTGGAGTCTAGATAATGGAAATTTGCAGATGTAATCTGAAAAATAGTGCAAGGGATTGGGGACTCTCAAAATTCATGTACTACTCAAGATGCTATCTTATTGCAAAAAAGAACAGTATATCTTTGGATCAAAGGCCAGGCACAGAGATGACACTCCCTGTAATGTACAATTTAACAAGAGATATATACTGCTTGCGTCACCATGACCGATACATTTTGTGGTGGTATTTTGGATTTAGCTGAGGCAAAAATAAAATCTTATTTAAGATAAAAATTGGATGTGTACGGTGTAGGAAGCAGCAGAATAAAATAAAAGGAAGCAGAAGAATTTACAATATTTCACCTAGAATGATCGTTACAGTTTTATTTTACATGCTAAACTGACTTAAAGTTAGGCCTGGGTAGAATTCAAATTATACCCGAGTAATCATACAAGTATTGGTAATTCCATATTACTCTTTGGTGCAAAATTACCAATAATTACTCCTCCTCGGGTAATTAAGAGTAATTTGGTGGGAAAATACTAATACATGACCACATTTAGTGAGCGTGAGCGGCTGCGTACTATTCATATTCTGCTGCATTTAGCTCTGTTTCATGCGCAAAATCCATCCTCGAGCCCACTACTTAATTATAAAATTAAATAGGCATTTTTGTGGCTTCTGTACTCAAGCTTCTTCAAAATTGTGCAGGGCTAAATTAGGAGGAGCTGTCATTTTAACAGAGAATATATATTTGAGGCTGTTTAATCACCTGCAGTCCACAATGGAGAGGAAAGGTTACAGTGACCCATTACAAAGAAAGAAGATAGCCACATGCTGATGGAATTCCTCACTTCAATCCACTTTTTTTCATGGTTTAAAACTTGCACATTGCCTGATATAGTGTCATAGTTATTGCAGAAATCTGCGCTGTTTTTTGGCAGTGGCGGCTGGCACGGATAGGGGGTGGCAGGGTGGGGAAAAGGGGTGAAAAAGATATTACACTTACCTCTTCACAGTCGACGTCTCTCCTCCGCTTCTCTTCTATCGTGACGAGTCAAGAAGCAGCAGGCTTTCCTGCGCCAATCATGACGCTGCTGTCACTAGCATGACAGCAGTGTCGTGATTGGCCTGAGCACCTGTGTATGTTCTCCACCCAGGCTGCGCAAATCAGCCTGGTGGAGAACATACTAAGTGCGCATGACTGTTTGCCCAGCCCAAGACGGCTGGCCAAACCGTCATGGACACTTATAGAGTGCCCACCACCACTCCTCCCCTTGCTCTGGACCACCCAGTGCCGCCCGCCCCTTGAACTGATCCAGTACAGAAAAACATTGTGCTGTTATCATTTTATTTTCCCTTTTATGTACTGCTGAAAAGCAGTGGGGCGATGCTCCTCCGCCTTAGCAGAGCAGCCACTGCTGGTTTTTGGGTGTGTCATATGACACACTCTCACTCCAATATATCTGCAACAGCCGGGAAAAGGAAGATTGAAGATAAGTGATGAGTTTGCTAGTAAGTAATGGAGGCAGCCAAATTATCTCCAGGTTCTTCATAGCCCACAACATATCACAGATGATTAAATGGCAGCAGCAGCCCTCCAAACGTATTTGTGAGGCTTTGGGAATGTTTTGTTATCTAGGAAGAAGCAATAACATAGGGAAACCATTGTTCTTATTTTGCAAATATTCCAAGATTTTATAAGTTTGTAGAGAACAAGTTGCAACGTTACTCTGAGATATTTTATACATCGCAATGGGAAGTCATTAAGATACACGGCAGGGAGGAGGATGAAGTGTGCAATATAACGTGAAAGTAATTTGTGCTCCACAAAGATTTATATGTGTTCTTTAAGTGCTTTATAACAGTATTATTAGTATTTACTAACGTCTGACCTCAATATACACCCAGAGAGAAAATTTAATTTTGATCTCTGCTTCTGTGGCATCAATCGACCTGAGGGTATTTACAATAGGCTTTATTTCTAACACCATTTGACAATTCGACAGCACGCTTTTTAAATGAAAAACCAAATTGTGCTGGCAAGAAAGCCTTACATTTTGAAATTAACATGATGTAAAAAAAAAATCAATTTGCCACAAAAAGGTAAAAAGAAATAGATACAGGAGTGTGTATATTTATATAGAACACGCCAAACTAAAAAAAGTATGTGCATTGCACGCTGGTGCGATGGTTATTTTTATTGTAAGCATTAGCTACGAAATATGGCTGGCATATGCTTATGATAAAAATGTTTACATTTAAAACCATTCACCGATACCGTGCTATTTTCTTTAACAAGAAGCCTTTTAGTTATGGTGTCCATTTTATTATTAATATTATTTACAAATGAAACAAGACAAAATCACCAATCACCAATCAACCTGTTACTCAAAACTCAGCCAGCTACAATGTTACAGTGCCACATGAACATAAACTTTAACACGCATTTGCAATGCAATAGGTCTCGCTTTTATACGAGTTTGAGCTATTGACATTGCAAATGACAATGCCTTTTATTTTTGTTTTGAAAACATAAATTAAAGGTATTGTCATTTGCAATGTCAATAGCTGAAACTCGCATAAATGCCAGACCTATTGTTTGGAAAATGCTTGTTCTCTCTTTTGCTGAGGGTCAAACTCTGCTGATGAGGAAAATATGCGCTGGGGCCCGAAAGTGCCACTGGTGCCAGAGAGGGGACGGGGCAGAGAGCAGGGAGGAAAGGAAGCAGAAACCTAGGGCAGCCTGAAGGTGAATGTGACAGGAAGTGCAGGAGGAAGACAGCATGTGAAGGGACAGTGCACAGTGAACCCCGAGGGTATAAGGGGTAGAGACAGAGTGCCGCGGGGCAGAGAGGAGAGGTGCAAGAGACCCCAAGGGTAGAACAGGCATGGAGTACAGGGGGAGGTCAGACAGGACAGGGACAGTGATCAGAGGCAGAGAGCATGTGAAGGGACAGTGCACAGTGGACCCTGAGGGTATAAAGGGTGGAGGCAGACAGGAGAGGTGGAAGAGACTCAAAGGGTAGAACAGGCACGGAGGACAGGGGGAGGGCAGACAGGACAGGGACAGTGAGCAGAGAGAAAAGATGCGAGAGAGTCTGGTGGCAGAATAAACAAGGAGAACAGGAAGGAGCGGGCAGTGAGCAGAGGGCAGAGATTGAAGGAGACAGATTGCGTTAGGGTGAATGGGACAGAAGGCAAGTATCAGAGGGTGCACAAAGGATAAAGGGCAGGTAGCACAAGGGCAGTGAGCACGAGATTACTGTCAGAAGTGAGGATAGGGCAGAGAGCACGAGAGTAGTGCAAGAAGTCCGGATAGGACAGAGAAAACGAGAGTACAGTCCGAAGTTAGGATAGAGCAGAGAGCACGAGAGTACTGTCAGAAGTCAGGATAGGGCAGAGAGCAAGAGAGTACAGTCAGAAGTCAGTATAGGGCAGAGAGTATGAGAGTACTGTGAGAAGTCAGGATATGGCAGACAGCACAGAAACGTGAGAGGTAGAAGTGAACATGGGTGGAGAGGGAGAGTACAAAGAACAGAAGACTGTTGGTAGACAGGGCGGAATCAGAGCACAGGATGGACAGAGACAAGTGGAGGCAGAGGTGACACAATAATTGGGGCAGAGAGCCCCTCACTGCTCACCCGCTCTTGCCCCGGGGTATCTACAGCCCCTTACTGCTTACCAGCTCCTGCCCTGAGGTGTGTACTGTGCCTCACTGATAACCAGCTCCTGTTCCGGGGTACCTACAGTGCCTCGCTGGTCACCAGCTCCTGCCTCCTGAGCATCGCGGCGTTTGATGGCTGAACGGGAAACCCAAGGTGGGAGGAGAGACAAAGTTCTGAAAAGCGGGTTATTTGTTTAAAGTCAATGGAGGCATTTACGTAAACCTCAGGAAAGAAACAGCAGAGCAGCACACAGCTCTCTGACAAGAAGCACAGGAGCGCAGTGACGGTCTGCGGTGGTAATAACGTCGGCGAACCGGAGAGCAGTGTTTGTAAGGGACGGGATCTGTGGTGCGTTAAAAGTGCTACATATAATGCTATTATACCACACACCGGGACCACACAATAAAAATCAAGCATTACACAATACTATACCACAACATTAACTACATACTAAATATCACAAGATGACTAATGTATCATAAATATAATGCTATAAAACCAAAAATATTCTATACAACACCATACCATAATATTAAATGCTACAAAACCCCAAGAAAATAAAGCACAATGCCATGCCTCGGCATAACACATCATATGACTACCGAACATAGCATAACCTGACAAATTCCATGACCATCAAATATCACTGCCAGGTTTCCAAAGACGCAAACAACTGTAAAACAGGATGTGCACATGACAATGTCACGTACGCCCTGTGCACTCAAAAAGAGCATGTTTACTCTTGCATTTATTCTAGTAATGCCAAAAGCCCTTGTGATACTGTTAACGTGAAGGGTACATTTATTAAACTAAAATAGCTTATTATTTTAAAAAAATGTAATAGAGATCAGAACACAGAACACTCATATACATATAGCACTAAAAAACGAATCTGTTATGAGTGTGGGGATGTCGAGCATACCTCGGTCTCTGTAGTCTTACCTCCTCAAAGTCCTCGCTGTCATGAAGGTACATGTTTGTACTTCCAGGGTGGATGCTACTGAGCCTGCATGTCCCAGGGCTAACCAGGTCCACAAGGAAAGGCACCTTGCAGTAAAACAGGGCACAAGTGGTTGAAAGTTCTGCTGAGCGCCTCGCCGTGCAGATGAAATTTCACGCCGCCCGGTTCCCACGCTCACTCTGATCTTAAATATGATCCCAGAGTCGGTAAACAGAACATCTCGGTGTCAGTCGTGGAAGAAAATAACTGCCTGGCATGTAGTGTTTATCTAAAACTGCAAGAGCCAGAAGAAAGAGAGAAATCCTATTGCGGCGCCGCTTGAAGGACACCGCGCTCGGTTTCTTTCTTTTTTTGTTTTTTTAACTTTAATACTGAGCGCGGTGTCCTTGAAGCGGGCACTGCGCTCAGTGTTAAAGTTAAAAAATATATAAAGAAACCGAGCGCGGTGTCCTTCAAGCGGCGCCGCGCTCAGTTTTAAAGTAAAAAAAAAAAAACAAGCTCCTGCGCTGCTCCAGAATTGTAAACACAAGCAGGCACCCCCCCCTATGTCACGGCAAAACAAGATGGTGTCGGCCTGTCCAGATGGGCCATCCTAAAAGTGGACAAGGAGGTAACCAAGAAGCCAGATTTCCAATCACACACCACCGTTTAACATAAATGATGACGCGAGCCAACGGGAAACAGGGGCGGGGCTTCAAGTCCCTTCGAATCCCTATTGATTGCAAAAAGCCCCTGTAGAGCGAGCAACGCATGCGCACTGCAACGCCAGGCGAGACCCAAAAAGGAGTGCAGGCAAAATAAATATCCAGGGCCTCATTTACTGATTTTTGGCTTAGTGTAGCATCACAAGCCTTTCTGCTCCACTGCCATACATCAAAAGGAAAGGGCTGAATGAGCCTTAACAGTAAGATATGGTACATTCTTTTCCTCTTTTACTGCGCTGACACCCAAATGTCTGTCTAGCGCCAAGGCAGGCACCCTTGCACCATGGTGCAAGTGTGCCTGTGTTAAAATCAGGATGTTTTTGTGCAGGAAGGGACACAAACAACCGTTACACCACCCCAGCGGAGTCATAGGCTTCGGACGCATTCCCAGGTTTACAGCATATTGTAAATCTGGTAATGTGTCAAATGCCATGGGTGTTATGTGGGAACACCTACCATAATGCCCCTGGCGCACCTCCCTATCACAGTGAGAGGCAATGCAGCAACTTGCTCTGCATTGCCTCACACCATATCTACGAGGCCATCAAAAGCCACGCAGAGTGGCTTTACATGGCCTTGTAGATATGGCTCTGCAGCGTGTGCCACAAGAGCGTCATTAAAAATGATGTTCTGGGAGCGCACGGGACATATAAATTAACTCCCCCCAGTATTTAAAGTTAATTTGAAAATAAAAGTAAACTAAAATTGCACACATTGATCCCGCTTTTCTACTGAAGAGAAAGGAACCATTTCAGGTGGTTCTGAACAATGGGCAAAAGTTTTTGCAGAGATTCAAAGTAGCATGAGCCAATGGATAAAGTGGGCTGGCTCTTTGCTCTATGCTGTTCTATGTGGTGCACGGAATCTAAGGAAGCCCACTGTCCCAAAGCTCTTCTATGTATGCATATTATGTATCATTTTTTGGGAAACCAATAGTTTGTCAAAATAACTAAACCTGTCTCAAAGGCCAGAACTAAAGTGGGTCTTTCATTAGAGGACCGTTTCGCTCGAAAACACTAGAGAAACAGTTCATGTTTTGCAAGCTAAAAATGTGAGTGTCTCACTAAATTCAGCTGGTGTGTGCCACAGTGGGCTAGTCATGTGTTGACTTTATGCTGGGATTTAGTACTTGTAGTCACTCAAGTATCAATGGATTTTCATTAACATTCCTAGCACATACATTTTGTTTCTCTATAAACTGCACACACAAATACTTGTGGCCAAAGCAATCATAAGAATTGCCAGGACCTATAAGTGCGTCGGTATCAACAGCGCAGAAGGTGATGTGCCACCAGAACTCATGTGTGTAAGGGGAACATTGCACCCCAAATAGAGTTGGATTTGTTTCTGCTGAAACAGTGAAAGGGTGCTCATTTTCCATACTAACAATAAGGCCAGTGTCACCTTTGCTACACGTTTGAATACCTATTATTAACAATATGAACAATTTGATTACAAAATGAATGCATGCAAAGTTAAAAATCTGTAATTATCATGATGATATGCAGAACATTAATCACAAAGAGGTCTTGAATGCATAACTTCCCTTGGGACACAAACATTAATGATTAGAAGTAAATGTGTTTGTTTAAATGTGGCTCCAACACTCTCTTTTACTCTTAGTGCAACAGTGTTTGTAATATCTTCAAAAAGAATAGGGGGAAACACATGTTGAAAGGTAATTCAAAGTTGAAGTCACTTGCAAATGAACAGATTTGCAAATAGGGACTACCTTTGTGATGCAACCGAAATATCAATAGATTCTATCGCACATTATTCATTCATAAAGGGACATAAAAATGACTTTCCTATTAATGAAGTAGCTTGCAATTTTCAACCCATATGATTGTCAGTGAATTCAGGGATTGTGGCATGTAAAGGACAGCAGGTTCCAATTGCTACTCATTGTTCGACCTATCATCCTTGTGGTCTTCCCCCAAATGTTTTGGCCTCATCCTCTGATTTTTCTGATTTTGCTTTTGTTAGCCTTAGGACTCTACATACTTTACCACTGCTAACCAGTGCTTGTGCTCACTCCCTAGAACATGGTCAAATTGGCTTACATCTGATTGAGATATTTAATTTACCTAGAAGTCCCTAGTAAAGTGGTACACCATGTACTAAGGTCTGGTAAAATAAATGCTACTAGTAGGCCTGCAGCAATTATTGTGCCACTCACTTAAGTAGCAACTAAAACATGTCCCAGGTCTACTATGTGCGGCTCTATGCAGTTTCAAACTGCCAATTTGACCTAGCAAGTTAACTCCGTTGCCAAGCCTAAAACTCCCATTATTATTACATCCTCCTAATGCAGGCCCTACCCAGCCTTTAGGGCAGGGTTCATTGTAAATAAAACGTTCACATGCACTTTTTACATTTTACATGTCCAGGTAGTGAAAAACTCACAAATTCATATTTCACTCCTGTGAGGCCTACCTATAACATTTAATAAGTACTGATTTGTGATTATAAGCAGGTAGGAAAGTCATGTTTGGTATCTTAGGAATTGGAATTTAAAATCCTGTTTAAGTGTGAAGTCAGATTTTAACTCACAATTCTGAAAATGCCACTTCCTGGGTCACATGAATAGGTGTGAGTGGCAGTTGGCCTTAGTATATTTCTCCCAGACAGCCACACAATAGAGAGACCAGATGGGCCTGAATGGGCCATGACTGGCAGTATGGGGGGCAGAGCTGTGCACAGCCCCACTTACACACTAATAGGCTGGGCCATGCTCACACAAAGAACTGCACACTAGCCTTTTGTGCCTGTAGCTAGGCTGGAGCAAGGGAAGGGAGGCAGGAAATTCCAGCCACTTCTGTGGGGGGATGCCTCCAGAAGTTTCTTTTACACAATCCCTGTCAGGGTTAATCACAATAATTCACTAAATTAACTTGTGCTTAACTCTCTAGTAGCTTGGCACAAAGTGGTCAGGCTTAACTTAGAGGCAATGTGTAAAGTATTTCTGCAGCACACAAACAGTAATAAAGTGAAAACACAACACAAGAGAAATTCCAAACCAATTTAGAATAATAGAGTCATTTATGGTAAATATATATACAACAACATAACAAAAATTAAATCAGTGGAACTGGAGATATAGCTGCAATGGAGCACAAGTAAGATATAGTGACCAGGTTAGTCCCACTGAAGGGTTATGTTCTCAAAGTCCACATGAAGAGATCTATTTTTCATTGGCGGGCCGTGAAGAGGAGGTGGCCAATGAGAGGAGCAGGTCAAGCATTTAGTGATCACAATCCGGTAATTTTATTATTGGAAAAGGGCTTCTGTCCGAAGGAGACACCACTGGTCCCAGTCCCCACTGCTAGCCTGGCCTCTCGGGACCATGGTAGGAAAATAAAGTGGACTAAAGTTGTCCCGGAGGATTTTATGGAGAATTTAGTGGCGAAAAACACAGATGGGTTTAGTAAATGTATGGACCCTTCCACCCCCAGTGGAGAGATTATTTCTGCCTTTGATTTGATTTGTAACCAGGTTGCTATAGACCTAACCATCCCTAGCAAATCACGTCCTTCGCAGAGGAAAAAGTGGTTTGACACTAGCTGCTCTAGGGCCCACCATAATCTTTTAATTGCTCTAAAAAAGCTACCCCGGGACAAGGCCCAAATCTCAGCTCTGAGGAAAGACTATAAATTAACCATCCAGAAACGAAAAAACAAACTTAAAAAGGAGGCCTGGGAAGCCTTATCCTCGGTAGAGAACCTCAAGGACATTGCAAAGTTTTGGAATATAGTTAACAGCCCACTTTT
The DNA here is from genome assembly GCF_964204655.1 of Triturus cristatus. Taxonomy (NCBI): domain Eukaryota; kingdom Metazoa; phylum Chordata; class Amphibia; order Caudata; family Salamandridae; genus Triturus; species Triturus cristatus. The sequence continues at coordinate 1,312,983,168 of NC_140591.1, forward strand.
AACGGGAGAGGATAGTGCCCCTCTTGATATTAATATCCCAGAGGGGGAGTGGTTGGACCATTTCGAACGAATTTATACTAGTAATTTGAGTTTTGATACTTTTAAGGTTCCCGCAACATCCCCCCCCCCCTTAACCATTTGGTATTTAATAAACATGAAGTGGGGAAGGCCATTAAAGACTCTGCTTCCGGGACCTGATGGTGTCCCACTGGATCTCTATAAAGGAGATATTGAGTTGTGGAGCAATATTCTAACTAATGTTTTTAATGCCAGTGTAGTAAGTGGGTTTCCAGAGTCCTGGTCCAAATCAATTATCATACCGGTGAGGGAGGAGCTTAGCGCGCATCCAAGATGGTCGCGTGAGCGCAGGGCCGCTCCTCGTAACTTATCCTGACATTATCCTGGATTTGTGGACGGATTCTGGAAGATGAACCTTGGCTGAATCCAAAACTCTTTTTAGAACGTAAATCGGACCTGGGAGACCTGAAATACAGCGTCTTGCATTTTGGAGGCCCACCTGGAAGCTGTGCCCGGTGCTTTGGTGAACTGTGGGGCCGGGGAGTAGTTGAACAACAACGGCATCGGAGCCTTGCCAGTGGCCGTGCCCCCACTTTCAGTTTCGCTTTTGCACTTCTGCGTGGCCTGATCGAGGAGCTACTTCGCGCGGCTGGGGCATCACTTGGTCTTCGCTCAGCGCCTTTGCTCTCTTCTGTTGCCTGTGTACTGGACTGATTTGTGCCTTTTTCTCATCTCTTCCGAGCGGGCTCTCGGACTGTCTGTGTCGGATCTGCTGGCGCCCCTTTGACATCTGTCCTCCGGTGAGCATCGTTCAACATGGCGGGCTAGGGGGATCCCGAGAAGCGGAGGACCAAGACGTCCCAGCGTGGGGGACCAGTCCAGAGTAACATTATGGATCGTTATACCCAGGGTAAAGGATCCCCCGGGCCAGCCAATGCCATCGTGGAGGACTCCGGTGGCAGCCCGTCCGTCCCCACGGAGTTGTCGCTGCAGGACGTTATGGGCGCCATCAACGGCATAAGGGAGACCATCGCCCAGCAGTACGAGGCTCTGGCCCGTAAAATTGACACGGTTGCCATTGATGTTATGTTAATTCGGGCAGATCTCTCTAAAACTAACGAGAGGGTTCAGTCGCTGGACTTGAGGACATCCACTCTTGTTACGGATGTCTCGGACCTTCAGGCAGCTCTTGGCGATTTAAAGTCGGCAAACGACACGATGTCCCAGCGACTGGAGGATTTCGAAGGCCGGGCACGACGCAACAACATCCGCGTCATAGGTGTGCCAGAGACTTCCGACAATCGTCCGGTGGATCTCATGGTCGAGGATCTCATCCTCACTCATCTTGCTCCTTCAGGCCTGAGCAAGTTCTTTGCCGCGGAGCGTGCCCATCGTGTCCCGGGCGGTAGGCCTCGACCAGGAGCTCCCCCGAGGCCTATCATTCCAAAACTTTTTCATTACAGAGACCGGGACGCGATCCTGCAGGCCTCGAGGGTGCACGGCCCAGTTAAATATGAGAATTCCTCCGTTAAATTCTTTCCGGACTTCACCCAACTCGTTCAGAAACAGAGAATGGGCTTTCAGGGGGTGAAGCGCCGTCTTCGAGATCTGGGACTCAAATACTCTATGCTTTTCCCTGCCAGGCTTCGTGTGGAATATGAAGAAAGGACTATCTTTTTTGAGCGCCCTGACAGCGTGAGTGACTGGTTGGATTCCCTGCCGGACCGGGGCGAACGACCTGGGCGTACTGGTGGTGCCGAGGGTGGAGGGCCTCCGCAGGAATGATTCTTGGTCCTCAACCTTGACATTTCCTTCTGTGCTCAGCTGGGTTCTACTTCAATTGTATATTTTGTTTAATAATGTTTTGTTTGGGTGTGGGCGGGGATGGGTCCCTTTCCTCCTCTGGGTCTTTTTGTAGCATGGGATTGTTAGGGCGACAGGCACACTGCAAGTTGGGGGGGCTTTATAGTCCGCAGGGGTGCAGGGTGGGGGGAGTTGCAACGGTGTGGGGTGGGAGGGTAGAAGTGGTTGTTGGGTTGTGTGTTTTTTCTTTTCAAGGCGGTGTGCTGGTTCCTTCTCAGTTTCATGTGTCTGGCTGCGTGCCCGGGGACTCCAGCTTCTTGTGTTGGGATGGGGGGGGACGGGTTGAGACTGATGTCTTGGAACGTCAACGGATTGGGGGACCGTATCAAACGTGGGGTTGTGTTGCAATATTTGCACCGATTGGCCCCTGATGTGGTCTTTCTTCAGGAGACGCACTTGGTGGGCAATGTATGTCATGCTATGAACAGGGGGGGCTATCGACTGGTTGCACATTCTCGTTTCACCACTGGATCCAGAGGGGTGGGCATCTTGCTGCGATCTTCCCTCCCACTTGAGATTGACAAAGTCACTCTTGATGATAGAGGGCGCTATGCGTCCTTGACTGGACGGTGGGAGGGGCAGACCCTTTCACTGGTTTCGGTCTATGTTCCCCCGGGCCTCCAGACCTCCACTTTCTCTGATGTGGGTCGTATGTTACTGGAACTTCCTGATAGTCTCTTGCTTATGGGTGGGGATTTTAATTCCGTGATTTCTGGTGAGTTGGATCGTTACCCTCCCAGAGCCCTCTCTGCCGCCCAGGCGTGGCTCGGCGGGTTCTTGGACACTTTCGGTCTGGTGGACTGCTGGAGGTTGATACACCCGACACATAGTCAGTACACATTCCACTCCGGGGCCCACGGGAGTCTCTCCAGACTAGATTATTTTCTTATGCCCGCGGCCCAGACCACCCGGGTCCGGGAGGTTAAGCACCTGGCCCGGGGCATTTCCGATCATTCCCCATTATGGCTCCTCTTTGATACCGGGATGCGATCCGCTGGGCGGATCGCCCCCATTAACCCCTGGTACTTGCGCGACCCCAAGATTCGCAATGGTCTCATTAAGTCGCTTGATCAGTATTTTCTTGAGAATGAGGGGTCCGTCTTATCCTCAGTGTCCTTGTGGGAGGTTTTCAAAACGGTTCTCCGAGGGCATGCCCTATCCCTGATCGTTGAGGCCAAGAAAGCTAAGAACGGGGAGGTGGTTGCGTTGGAGGCTGAGATATCGGGGTTGGAGGCTGCTTTGGAGACGGGTGTCACTCAAGACGGGCTCCACGCCCTCAGCCTGAAGCAGTTTGAATATAAGTCCCTTGTTACGGATGCTGCTCGGACAATGTATAGGGAACAGCAGGGTAGACTGTATGATGCTGGGGATAAGGCGGGTAAATTGATTGCTTGGCTTGACAGGAAGGAGAGAGTGAATCGAGTGGTCCCCGTGCTTCAGACTTCGGATGGAGTGTGTGTGACTGACCCTGGTGAGATTGTGGAGTGTTTTGCTGACTACTTCCGCGTGGTGTACTCCCCGGTGTCTGATAGAGATGAGGCTGACTCTCGTCACTTGTTGAAGGATATTGCTTTGCCCTGCCTGTCGGTGGATGAGCGTGAGCAGATAGATGCCCCACTATCGGTCGACGAGATTGCTACCGCGATTCGTTCCCTTCGCTCAGGCAAGGCTATGGGCCCCAACGGACTCCCGATTGAACTCTATAAATTGCACCCGGATAAAATTGCGCCATTTCTCCGTCGTATGTTTTCGGAGTCGCTTGAACTTGGTTCTCTCCCTGATGACCAACGTCTGGCCACTATAGTCGTGATTCCCAAGGAAGGTAAGCCTCAGGACCGTTGCGGCTCGTACAGGCCTATTTCTCTATTGAACGCCGAGCCGAAAATCCTTGCCAAGGTTCTTGCTAATTGCCTGCTTACTGTTATTTGTGATCTGGTGCATCTGGATCAATCCGGTTTTATCCCGCACCGAAGTATGGCTCTTAACTTGCGGCGCTTACATGGCGTACTTGCTAGGGCGGAATATTTTTCAGAGCCGGCCATCTTGGTTTCCTTGGACGCCACGATGGCCATTGATACTATAGAGTGGCCGTATCTTTGGGCCGCACTGGCAAAGTTTGGCTTCGGGGCGGGATTTATTTGTTGGGTTAAACTCTTATACGCTGCTCCGTTGGCACAGGTTGTTGTAAATGGGCGGGTTTCCCAGCCTTTCGCCCTTGGGAGGGGCACTAGGCAGGGGTGTCCGTTGTCTCCCCTGCTTTTCGCTCTGGCTTTGGAACCGCTCGCTGCTTGGCTTCGTTGGGCACCGTCGATAAGAGGGATCCAGTGGGCCCCTGGCTTCGAGGATCGTGTTTCGTTGTACGCGGACGACATTCTTTTGTACCTCACCTCACCACGTGAGTCACTCAATGTGCTCTTAACATCCTTACTTCCTTCGGCAAGAACTCTGGTTTGATCATTAACTGGTCTAAGTCTATGCTGTCTCCGGTGGCCTTCCTCTCTTGCCTTCCCGTTTTCCCATTCAGGCGTCTCACTCCAGCTTTACGTACCTGGGGGTGAACGTCTCGTTGGACCCGGCTGTCCGCTACAAGCATAATCTCCTCTCTCCACTTCGGAGATTGAGGATAGACGTGGCTCGTTGGCGTAAGCTGCCCTTGTCTCCCCTCGGTCGTGCAGCACTTTTTAAAATGATGTCTCTTCCCCGATTCCTTTACGCACTTCAGAACTCCTTTGATATTATTCCGGCGGCCTATTTCCGGGAAGTGGAGAGCTTACAGAGGAGACTTGTTTGGGACGGTCGTGCACGTATTGCTCTTGCAAAACTGACTCTCCCCTGGTATGACGGGGGCATTGCGCTCCCGGACATCAGGAGGTACTATTGAGCTTCCCAGCTGTCTGCTATTAACCATGCAACGTACGCACCTGGTCCGAGTCCGGCTTTCGAAATGGATAGATTTTTGTTGCCTGGCGGCAACTTTAACAGAGCACTTTACTCTCGATCGGCTGGGAGGAACCTAACCGGTCCCACTAATATTGCAGTACGATTGTGGAAGGATGCGAATGTGGCCATGGGCTGGAATGATCGTTTGACGTGTGCAACCCCTTTGTTTGCATCTGAAAGATTGGGAAGCCTCTGGACGACGAAAGGATTTGAGCATTGGGACACGATTGGCATTAGCAGAGTAGGTGATCTCTGGGTGAAGGGTGCGGTTAAATCCTTCGCGGCGCTGCAGAGTGAGTACGAGTTGAGTGAGAGGGAGTTCTTTTGGTACGCTCAGGTTCGGCACGCCTTGCTCTCGGTCTTCCGGGCTGAGACTGCAGTCCCTGTGTCTTCGCCACTCGAGGACCGTATACTCGACGGTCACTTGCCCGACAGTACTATTTCCCTTATCTATAAAAAACTAATAAACAATCGGGCGGACCTCCTCGTGCGTCTTCGGGAGGCGTGGATCGGGGATGGTGTGGAACTGGACGATGAGGACTGGCAGTCTGCGCTGTCCTCCCCTAAGGAGGTGGCCATACCCGCGCGTCTCCATCTTGTCCAGCTTAAAATTCTCCACCGTGTCTATGTGACGGGCCCTCGTTTGGTTTTGATGGGTTTTTCCGAAGACGGGCTCTGTAAGCGTGGCTGTGGGCTCAGCGCCACTTTTCTCCATGTTCTCTGGGAGTGCCGTGAGGTGGCGGAGTATTGGCGCCGGGTGCATGCTGTCATGGAACGTGTCACTGGGGTAGCTCTGTTGCCTGAGGTTCGCCGATGTTTGCTGAATGTGTGGGAGCCTAATGATTATAATGCGGCTCAGACTCGGTGGGCGGCCCTTGGGAACATGATTGCTAAGAGGGACATCGCACAGCTTTGGGGTTCCCGGCGGCCTCCCACCCTGTCAGTATGGAAGGAGAACATGGATTGGTGCATGTGCAGAGAGAAGACTGTGTATGTGGCTCGGGGTAAGCCGGGGGCGTGGGGTAGAATCTGGGGTCAGTGGAACGCGTACCGAGGGAATATCTGTACACCCCCCCTCGTGGACACATCTGATGTTGCTTTGTCCCCCTGATCCTGCGGTTCCCGGACTATTACATTTTACCTTTGGATAGTTCTGGCTTTCCCGTTGCCCCCCCCTCCCCCCCTGATCATCTTCATTGACCATCTGAGGATGGATTAGGTATCGTGTGGTCCCCCGGCTGTGGTTAGATGCCTTTTTTCGATGGTTTCCACCTTGTTTTTTGTTCTATTTTATTTCTTGTTGTTTATATTTATAAAACTTATGTATCCTGATAATCTCTGAGGTGCATTCAGTATTTTGTTAATTCGGCTGAGCCCCAAGGGGCTTGTCGCTGCCTTGCTGTCACTGAACATATATACCATTAGCGGCCGGCCCTGGTGGTTGTAGGACCATGTTTGTATTGAGGTTTTTATGTACAATAAAGGTTTTAAAAAAAATTAATAATAATTATCATACCGGTTTTTAAAAAGGGAGAGAGAGGTGACCCGAGTTGTTACCGACCCATCTCATTAATTGATTCAGCGGTCAAAATTTTGGGCAAAGTGATCTTGAACAAAATATCAGACCGGGTGATGGAGAGAGGGATTTTAGCAGAGACTCAATATGGTTTTAGATCTGGAAGAGGTACAATGGAGCAGTGCCTTAATTTGTACTTGTTAATTAACAAGTACACAAAAGCCACTAAAGGTCCTATACATTTGGCATTTATGGATCTATCCTCAGCTTTCGATCTGGTGAACAGATCGAAGCTGTGGGTGATCCTGCTGGACTTGGGGATTGACCCCTGTTTGGTTCATTTCTTAGCGGAATTGCACCAAGATTTATATGCTGCAGTAAGGGTATCCCATGAGGGCAAATGCACACGCCACTTTAAATCGGCCAGAGGGGTTAGACAGAGCTGTATCCTGGCCCCTCTGCTTTTTACGTTATATATTAACAGGCTAGATTTAACTTTAGGCAAGGCCAGTTTGGGCATTCCACGTATAGGGAACAGTACTTTACCTGTTCTGTTGTACGCGGATGACGCTGTCCTACTGGCTCGCACCCCTTTGGGACTACAGAGACTACTGAACTCCTTTGGGGAGTTCATGAGTTCCCTAGATTTAGTGGTGAATAGTTCCAAATCACATGTCATGTCCCTGGGCTCTCGGAAAAATAAAGTTAAAAACTTTTATTGTAATGGAGCGGAGGTCACAAAAGTAAAGGCTTTTACCTACCTGGGGGTGCTGTTTGACGATAGATGTTCATGGACCCAGCAGCTGGGTGGTAAACCTTGCGAGGCAGTCCTTGCGATCTACAGGGCGAAATGTTTGGCTATTGCGACTTATGGTGCTGCCATTTGGGGGTATAGAAAAGCGGAGGAGGTCCAGACGGTAGAAAATAAATTTTTCCGATCAGTGCTCTCCATCCCCCAATCATGAAAATATGGCTGAACCCTGAACTCTCCCTAAATCGATTAATTTTAAAAGATTGTACTGGTCTAGATAGAGCGTCCGATATCCCCTGGCTCTCGTACTTTAAGAAGATGTTTTATAACCTAGGGCGCCCAGAGATTTACGAGAACACGGATGTGATCACCAAGGGTGATATCGCTTGGGTTAAGGCTCAGTTCCTGAACCTAAGGTCTCAAGAGCGGGAGGGAGTGGAACTAAACAAAGTGTCGGTACGGGCCCACTTTTTATTATTAACCTCTCCCCAGATTGAGCCTTATCTCAAGTTGGTTACGAATCATTATCACCAGTGGTTGTTGACCAGGTTTCGTTTTAATCTGATACATTTTAATTTAGGGAGTTTTCAGGGTTGGAGTAAACCTGAGGATGCTGCTCTTTGTAAATGCGATGATAGTTCAATTCAAGACACTGCGCACTTTATTCTATTTTGTAATTATTATGTAGAAAGTAGAAAGAAGTACATTTTACCACTGTTCTATGGGAAAGGTTTTAATCAGGTTAAACCTGCTCTGATGTATTTGCAACTACTAGATTGCCCATGGACTATTTTTAATACTGCTAGTTTCTTGACTGCTGCGGTGCGAACAAGGAAAACATTTGATGCCCAGCCCGGTCCATGATCCCAATGTTTTATTCATTATTCTGGATGATCTCTATAGGAATTGTTAATTATATTGTATTTTATAATGTATTTAATTATGTGTATGAATTATCGTGATGTACTTTTATGATTTTAATTAATCGATTAAAGTGGTTTTGACTGACTGACTGACAGTTCACCTTCGCTACTGTGAGTCAACCATGGAAAGGGCTGTACTTGGATTACTTTGCAGTACCACAATAGGATAGACTGGGGGCACCACTGACAAACCACCTCAAAAACCATGGTTGGGGCTTAGTGGCTCCTGTATGCCATGTGGCCTACCCAAACAGGGTCTGACACCTACCCATAATACATACAGAACAACAAATCCCAAATGTTGCTGCCTTGTGTGCTGAATTATGAGAAACTTTAATGTTAGAGACTGAGTGTTACTCACTGCTCAAATATCACATTTGCACATGGTCTTTTCCACTTGTCAATCTTCAGATGGTAGTTACGTTACCTGGATGAGTGTACTCGTCATCCAAATGAAGGCTTGATTGCAGACCTGTCACATATGTCATTATAGATTGTGAGCAAGGGTAAGAATTTCCCCATATGGTGGGTCATGCTTGCTGACTCTGCACCAGCAAACTAAAACACAGGACTTTTTGGTGACTAAAATACCTTAGCATAACAACTGATGGTGGGGCTATCAAGCAAAATATATTGACAGACTACTAGGATTCCTGTCGTACTCTGAGTATCTGCCCACCTGCAATCACTGAGAACTCAGTAATATCGCCTCACAAAAAAACATATTACTTTAGCAAATTTGGACACAATGGGCCCGATTCACAAAAGTAATCTGAGACAAAATCCTAACTTTACGACTTTCGGTATTCACAAAAGGCATTTAGTAGTGGTAAATTTCAAGCAAACAGTGGTCCTCAAAATTATTTAAGGAATGAGGGGAATAAATATAGTACAGAATCGAAACTATATTTAAGAATGTCCAGCCGGACATCCAGTTTAATTCTTCAATGAAAAAGCAAACAATAATCAACAGCAAAACATATGTGGGACACAGTCCTGTATCCGTTAGGAGAAGAAGACAAATACAAAACAAACAGACATTACAGGCAAGACAAGCGGAGCTTAATTACGAAATCCAATGTTAAAGCTTTTTCCATACAAACAGTGCACTTTTTTACATAATGGATTAATGTGCATGCTGTATAGATTGGGGTCGACGACGTTTCGATCCTATTACAGAGATACAAGGATCATCATCAGGACGAAAAAATGAACAAGCCTGGTATTGAAAGAAATTGCCTGTGGGAAATGAAGAATATGAAAAGGGGGAGAAAAAGAGAGAAAATTTAGAGCTGGGATATGGCAGCGCGGAATATACATCCGTGATAGTGCTCAGTGCACATGCCACATGTGACTACATGCAGTTTGGCTGTCTCTAGAAAGCTAACGAGTGAGCTAGTGAACTAAAAAGGATGAATTAATTTTCACGGAGAGGCAAGCATTAGTTTAGCGCCGGTGGTGGAGTTCTACAGTTAGTACGTAAAACCGGAGGGTGGCAAGGCGCGGAGTGTGTGACCGCAATGATTGTCGCAGAGAGTGAAGACTGCCGGTCTGAATAATAGGTTCGCTTACCGAAGACAGTGGACGTGGTGAATTGCCGGAATATAAAACTCGCGTCTAGTAGTACAACAAGGTCTGGAGGTCTGCTGGCGGGTGCGGGTGTGACCGCAGCGGTAGCTGGGGAGGGAAGGGAGGCACGTGAGGTTTGGGAACAAGTGAGTGGGTAGCGCCAGGGTGACGGGCGGGGAGGGTACCTGTTAATGTACGGAGACGGGCAATAGGGGTGTCTTGCTCCGATCCGAGGTCAATGAGAACAGTCCGCGCATCCGGGGTTAACAAGCAATTGTAATAGAATTGCGGGGATGAATGATCCGTGGATATGCACTAGAAGGGAAAAGGTGCAGTTTACTAAAGGGATCAATGGTGAGTATGCCCATACGGGGCAAACGGACACAGTGCTTACCGTAATCAAGTGGCGTCCTCAGTTAGCAATGAACGAGTGACGAGGCGGGCCAGGGAAGCGTGCAGGTTTACATGCATCGTGAGCGTGTGGTACACTAGAGCGTAAAATTACGACGCCATGGTGGAAGAGGATAGTAAAAATAGAAGAAAGATCGACCAGAAGCGGAAAGTTTAAGAACAGATAATTATTATGACGGGACATTTTCGCATGTGGAAACGAAAATACAATTAATTACAAAGCCATCAGAGACTATTCAGCAATGCGTCATAATTACTTGGCTGAAACCCAGGGGACGCAGTGAGACAAAATGGGCAAAACATAAAGAATTAATGACGTGCGAACATCAAGAACTGTGAGGAGTGTAACAATGAGGCAAACACATTTCCGTTATTTAAAAGTAAGCATTGTTCGGTGAGATGCATCATATGACATTTGTCATAACAACCGCAGTTCGGAGTGGATTATCTCAGGAGACAAACTAGCAGAGAATGGGATCAGTAGTGTGTTATTTAGATGAGATTAGTCCAGTCCTCATTCCGATTCAGACCATCCTTGATGCTGTTCATACGAATGATCATTCTGAGTTCTTCTTTATTTAGAATCTTGGCGATGTCACCACCCCTTGGGGGTAGTTTGACGGTCTTGATGATTGTCCACTTAATGTCATCCTCGGTGTGTCCCATTTCAGAAAAATGTTCGACAAGAGGGGCATTGGGGGTTTTGCAGCGCAATCTGCTCCTGTGTTGACCAATGCGTAGTTTGACCTTTTGGGTAGTTTGGCCAATATACACTTTGTTACAAGGACAAGAAATCAGATAAATGACATTGTTGGTGTTGCAATTGGAAAATGAAGTCAAGGTGATAAAAACATTGTTAAATATAAAACTTTTTCCTTCTATAGTCATGCTGCATACATTACAATTGCCACATTTGGCATGACCAATAAGGGGCGTGAGCCCCCAATGTGCATCCAAGGTAGTCATGGGACGAGTGGTTGGCAGGGTGGCCCTTACCAAATGATCCTTGAGATTGCGGCTCTTACGGAAGGCAAACAAGGGTCGCTCTATGGACAGATTGCCCGCATTTAACACTGGCCAGTGTTGCAGGATGGATTTTCTGATCTGATTGGACGCGGGGGAGAAGTTAGGTTTCCTAACTTTACTACTATTAAATGCCTTTTGTGAATACCAAAAGTCATAAAGTTAGGATTTTGTCTCAGTTTAGTAGTAGTAAAGTTAGGAATCCTAACTTTACTACTACTAAATCCCTTTTGTGAATACCAAAAGTAGTAACGTTAGGATTATGTATCAGATTACTTTTGTGAATCGGGCCCAATGTAGGGTGTGATCCTCATGAAAGGGCTCTATGGGCCAAGGCTAATGGTGCTCTATTCTGTCGCACATTTGAATGTGATATTAAGCTTTTGACTGTATATGCACAGGTATTCACTGCAAAATAGGCAGTTGGAAATTGCCATAGGAATATACTGCTGCATGACTGTACACAGCTTGTTAAAGTTTGGAGTGGTAAGAAATTGTGTGAAACATGTTCGACTTGACCATCTCTGCAGGGTTATCCCAAGTGTTGACTTGTAGGACTCTGCACACTTTACCACTGCTAACCAGTGCTAAAGTGCTTGTGCTCTCTCTTTAAACATGGTAGAATTGTCTTGCACATTATTGGCACATTTAATGTACTTGTAAGTCCCTAGTAAAGTGGTACTATGTGTACCCATAACCTGTATATGTTACTATTGGGCCTGCAGCAGTGATTGTGCAAGACACTTAAATACCTTTTTAAACATTTATCAGGCCTGCCATTGCAGCTTGTGTGTGCAGTTTTAAACTACCATTTCAATTTGGCAAAATACATTTTTTCCATGTCTAACCCTTTCTTTCTGATACATATAAGTCACTGCTAGGGTAGGCCCTAAACAGCCCATAGGGCAGGGTGCAGTGTATTTAAGAAGTTGGACATGTTCTTCTATCTTTTACTCAGTAAAAACTCTTTAAATACTTTTTCACTTCTGCAAGCCATACCTCTCCCTTAGGATAATACTGGGTTACCTTATTACATGTAAAAAGTGATAACTTTCAATTGGGAGCAAGTGGGAATTTTAAGTTTGGTGTCTAAAGGTTTGTAATTTAAACCCCCCTTTAAAGGCAAAGTCGGATTTTAAGTCACAATTCTGAAAATGCCACCTTTAGAATGTTGGAATTCTCTTGTCCCAATCATTTGGTGACTGCAGCCTGTTTCCTGGCTCACATGACAAGGTGTAGCTGGCAGTTGGTCTTTGTGTATTGCTCCCAGACGGTGAGACAAAGAGGGGAGGGATGTCTTCCTGCACAAAAACAATCTTTGAAGGCGTTTCCCATTTTCTGTGTGTGCTGCTGGATGGAACATGCATAGAAAGAGTAATTAACAAGTAGAAATAAAGATATTATGCCTCATTACGCCTACTTTAGGGAGGTGTAGCATTTTGATGCAAACCCAGGCTTACTAGCTTTAGTAAATCTGGAATTGCGCTAAAATCCTTGGGTAAATGCATAGGAAATGCCCATGGAACACCTCCCTAATGAAAAGAAAAAGCCCACGCAAAGCAACACAAATCAGATTCACATGGCTTTGAAAATCATAAATAACATTTTGGATTGTGTATGCACTGCTTTTTTGGAACAGCAGCGACACAAAATGTCAGTAAATATGCCCCTTGGAGTGTAGGAAATGACCAGAAAGGATTAGACTATATGTTGATAGCTAGTTAGAAAATCTAGCACTGCATTATTCTTATTACTGGCATGATAATACTTTAATTCATTCCCAACACCTGCATCCATTTATCTCTCAATATGGAGAAACAGGAGCTCTGTAGTTGCAGATGGTCATGATATGCAAGAGAGATAGCCCTTAAATGTATGTAGCAACCCATTTGGTTCCAGGTAAAGTCTCTATCCTTCCAGGTCATGGGGGCCAACCAGATAAATAGCTAAAGATGAAACATTGACCAGCAGTGATCTGGAACATCTCTCTCACTAAAGATTGAATGCAGGAAATATGAGCCAAAGCCAAAGAAATGCTACACACATAAGAACACAGCTTTCTGGAAGAGAGTAACCATCACAGAGTGCACTATTAGGTGGCTTGTAATTTGACTTGGCCTGGCAAGAGCAGTCAACACATATTCCACTCCTGCGACTTTTTACGGTTTTCACAAAAAGTGACTTTGCATCATGCCGCCAGGGTTGCAGAAGTGATGCTAGACTGGAATTTTGAAGGTGTGATAAATGGGGAGCAAATTCAAGATTTGGCCAGCAAGCAAGGGCAGCGTAGTGGCCAAAGGATCTGCGTTACAACAAACAAATGATGGACGGAATGCTGACAATGCAGACATTCTCCCCCAGTCAAGAGATCTGGGTTAACTCCATCGTTCTTTTGCCCACTACACCACCCCAGTTTAGACATGGCCATATGCAAATCAATCTTGACCCTGTGCCTCATGGGAACAGTCCAGCCCGAACTGCCAAGCCATGTCTTCCCTAGACCGGAATCAAGCATCCTAGGACCGGTTTCTGGCTATCAGCCGTCATCAGCCAGGATAGCTTGACTCCAGTGGCGTAGTGAGCACGGGTCCCACGTCTGGGAATACCCATCCCACTTAGGGCGAAAAGCGTTACAACAAACAAATGATGGACGGAATGCTGACAATGCAGACATTCTCCCCCAGTCAAGAGATCTGGGTTAACTCCATCGTTCTTTTGCCCACTACACCACCCCAGTTTAGACATGGCCATATGCAAATCAATCTTGACCCTGTGCCTCATGGGAACAGTCCAGCCCGAACTGCCAAGCCATGTCTTCCCTGGACCGGAATCAAGCATCCTAGGACCGGTTTCTGGCTATCAGCCGTCATCAGCCAGGATAGCTTGACTCCAGTGGCGTAGTGAGCACGGGTCCCACGTCTGGGAATACCCATCCCACTTAGGGCGAAAAGCGTTACAACAAACAAATGATGGACGGAATGCTGACAATGCAGACATTCTCCCCCAGTCAAGAGATCTGGGTTAAATCCATCGTTCTTTTGCCCACTACACCACCCCAGTTTAGACATGGCCATATGCAAATCAGTCTTGACCCTGTGCCTCATGGGAACAGTCCAGCCCGAACTGCCAAGCCATGTCTTCCCTGGACCGGAATCAAGCATCCTAGGACCGGTTTCTGGCTATCAGCCGTCATCAGCCAGGATAGCTTGACTCCAGTGGCGTAGTGAGCACGGGTCCCACGTCTGGGAATACCCATCCCACTTAGGGCGAAAAGCGTTACAACAAACAAATGATGGACGGAATGCTGACAATGCAGACATTCTCCCCCAGTCAAGAGATCTGGGTTAAATCCATCGTTCTTTTGCCCACTACACCACCCCAGTTTAGACATGGCCATATGCAAATCAGTCTTGACCCTGTGCCTCATGGGAACAGTCCAGCCCGAACTGCCAAGCCATGTCTTCCCTGGACCGGAATCAAGCATCCTAGGACCGGTTTCTGGCTATCAGCCGTCATCAGCCAGGATAGCTTGACTCCAGTGGCGTAGTGAACACGGGTCCCACGTCTGGGAATACCCATCCCACTTAGGGCGAAAAGCGTTACAACAAACAAATGATGGACGGAATGCTGACAATGCAGACATTCTCCCCCAGTCAAGAGATCTGGGTTAAATCCTTCGTTCTTTTGCCCACTACACCACCCCAGTTTAGACATGGCCATATGCAAATCAGTCTTGACCCTGTGCCTCATGGGAACAGTCCAGCCCGAACTGCCAAGCCATGTCTTCCCTGGACCGGAATCAAGCATCCTAGGACCGGTTTCTGGCTATCAGCCGTCATCAGCCAGGATAGCTTGACTCCAGTGGCGTAGTGAGCACGGGTCCCATGTCTGGGAATACCCATCCCACTTACGGCGAAAAGCGTTACAACAAACAAATGATGGACGGAATGCTGACAATGCAGACATTCTCCCCCAGTCAAGAGATCTGGGTTAAATCCATCGTTCTTTTGCCCACTACACCACCCCAGTTTAGACATGGCCATATGCAAATCAGTCTTGACCCTGTGCCTCATGGGAACAGTCCAGCCCGAACTGCCAAGCCATGTCTTCCCTGGACCGGAATCAAGCATCCTAGGACCGGTTTCTGGCTATCAGCCGTCATCAGCCAGGATAGCTTGACTCCAGCGGCGTAGTGAGCACGGGTCCCACGCCTGGGAATACCCATCCCACTTAGGGCGAAAAGCGTTACAACAAACAAATGATGGACGGAATGCTGACAATGCAGACATTCTCCCCCAGTCAAGAGATCTGGGTTAAATCCATCGTTCTTTTGCCCACTACACCACCCCTGTTTAGACATGGCCATATGCAAATCAGTCTTGACCCTGTGCCTCATGGGAACAGTCCAGCCCGAACTGCCAAGCCATCTCTTCCCTGGACCGGAATCAAGCATCCTAGGAACGGTTTCTGACTATCAGCCGTCATCAGCCAGGATAGCTTGACTCCAGTGGCGTAGTGAGCACGGGTCCCACGTCTGGGAATACCCATCCCACTTAGGGCGAAAAGCGTTACAACAAACAAATGATGGACGGAATGCTGACAATGCAGATATTCTCCCCCAGTCAAGAGATCTGGGTTAAATCCATCGTTCTTTTGCCCACTACACCACCCACAAAGGATCTGCAGCAAGGTCTCAAAATGGCCTGTTTGGTCAATTGATGTCTCGAAAAAGTGTAGGTAGTGTGTCGATCTCCGGTGGTCATTCTGTAATTTCTTTTTAACTGTAACTGTGGAATTTTAAGATGTAATCCAGAAAGAAATTTAAACAGCACGCCACTTGGCTCCAGTTGCTGACCTTAAATTGTGCAAATAGTGGTTTTCAGGACTCACAGGCCCCACAACCCACTGTATAAACACCAGGGCTTTAAGCTTGGAAGAGTGCAGCCTTAAGATGTACAGGTCAATGACTCTTACACAGTAATGTATGTTCAGAGGATTTATTGTCTGACAAATTTTTAGATGCATTTTGCAGTTGCAAGAGCAGAGCAGCATATGCAGGACAACAACTTGCTGAGAGCCCCTTTGATTCTCTTTTCATCCAGATCAGACTAAACATCAGGACATTCTAGTCTTTCAGAAAGGGAGCCCCCTTGATAAATAGTAAAGAGGACATCTGCTCAACCATTTTAGCTTGAGCTATCCAGACCATTCTTTAAAGTGGGAGAATGCATCAGAACTTCAAGGAAAGCCAGAGGTTTTCCCCAACAAAATGATCCATCTCATGATATACCCGTATCCCAAAATACCTTAGGGTCAATGGGGCCAAAATGTTGAATATGTAAAAAAAAGATCTAATGTTTAGTGATCTATTTTGGCAAGATAGTGCACCAAGTTCCTAAATAAAGCAAGGTACTGGCATGTGACATAGAACAACTTCATAGTGCTATCCCTTTTATTGTCACGTTTTCTATCTTTCAATTTACAGGTCTTCTCTTCAAGTTTAGAAACATAAGCCCATGAATGAATCTTCAAAGACTCAGATGGGGTTTGACTGTACATGGCATGGCACGGATTTCCTTTTGAGAGAAGAGCTGCCCATGGCGTCTCTTATAAAGCAGGAATGTCAGATGTGTTTGCTGGGCCAAAGTAAACATTTGTATGCAGGGTTCCACATATCAAAAGCATGTGTATCTAAGTTCCAAAAAAGTCCTCCAGGGAAAGAGATATCACAGCTGTTCTCACACCTGACACCATCTTATGGTATAGTTGTGTTAGCTGTGTCCTCATTAATAAATATTGTATGCTTGCTTCAAAATATATAAATAAAGTTTAAAGTGAGTGGCGGGGTGCGTGGCCAAGATGGTGGCGGAGTAACATCGACTCCTTGGGGCTTCGCTCGCAGAGGTTGAAATACTGCATCCATTGGCGAAATCTGGACCTCAAAAGGGCTACACAGTGTCTGCAGGGTGTGCTGGACAGCGTGAGTCGATGTAGAAGTCCAGGAGACCCCCCAATTGACATGGCAGGCGGCCGCGGAAGCTCTGAAGTGGCGAGCGGCGGCTGAGCTGGGGACAGCGTGCAGACTGCCCCGGCGTGCTCCTTGGTTGTGTGTGAGCTCTGCAACCGTGGTCTTCCAGGATCTGTAGCCCCTCACCCTGCAGCAGCGCAGGGACTTGCGGTCTGTCACATCCTTCCTCCATGAGCAGGGTGTTCGGTACAGATAGGGACAACCGTTCTGCCTATCCTTCGTCTGGCAGAATGAAACACATGGGGTGAGGAATATGCAGGAGGCGAAGGCTGTCCTTGGTAAAGCCCTGATGGTAGTAGAGGACTCAGACGTGGCGGAGGGGGGCCCCCCGGCTGGGAGGCTCCCGAGATCAGATAGACGACATGGCCCTAGGTGAGAGGCCCAGATGAAACCGTCAGAGAAGGAGCGCCAACAGGAATGGGAGGCTGTGCTGCGACAACTACAGCATGGGGAGGGCTCGAACGATGGCAATCACTGAGCGACCCTTGGGGGTCGGAAGCCCATGAGCTGATGGCAGAATGTTTGGTCCGATCCCAACAGGATAAGACATTGGTCTTGGTGGGGGGAGCCCCATCACACGAGTGTCGATGCCAGACCGTCGGATCCATGGACCCTTGCACGTCAGTGCTTACTTTTCAAGTTGAAAGAAGATGTTGGAATTTTCTTGTGCCTTTTTCTCTCTATTTCTGCCCTTTTTCTTTCTCTCCTTTCCTCTGTCCTTTTTTTCCACCCAAGAGGGATCTGCAGCCATCACACAGACAGGTAGGGTGACTCACTGATTCTGGTGGCCTGGGTGGCGTATGGGGGTGAGGAGGTGGGAGCAACCTTGGGGAGGAGGACGGCACTGCTGTGCTCACTGGGATACGCGCTTGTGTGCTTTGTGTGCGCTACTATTTCGGGGCGGGCTAGAGGTTCGGGCCTATCTCCACACACACACACCATGGGCTTGCTTGTTTGCACTAGAGGAGCACTGTGAGACACTGCTGCGGGTGGGGGGTATGGGTGGGGGGACCTGCTGGCGGGTTGAGGGGGGGAGAGAGTGGGCACCACAAGGCTGAAGGTTACCCCCGTGACTGTCGTACTTTAATATTCGGGACCGCGTAGGGGACAGGGCTCTACCCCTGTCTATCTTGGTATTAACAAACCGCAAATGGTAAATGCGGCATGTACGAGTGCTTTATATATCGTTCTAGCTATGAATGCACTGTGTACACGTTATTCTGCTTCACTACGCGGGTTCCATTTTGGAAGCAGTGGCCATCTTGTCATTGCCCTCACATAGGCTATAATGGAGTAAATACGGGCCTCACAGTACATGGGCTTCTCCTCTGACTTCTCTGTGACCTGGGCAGCTGGCTCTGCTGCCCCAGGTCAAACCGGTCTCACGAGCTCCCCTTCCTCCGTCCACCTGTGATTAGCATCAGGGCTTGACCCGTCATAAAACCCTTTCATTCTATACAATCCCCCGGCTAATCTCTTCCACACCTGCTTGTTCCTGCTTTATGACTTGTTTCCCAAAACAGGAGATGCTCATGTTTATTGGGGGGTCTATTGACATCAAATGTGGGATCTGAACCTTACTGTGTAAATCATTGTGGGCTGGCCGAACTGGAATGTGGGATGGTCATCATGACTCTGCTTTTTCGTTTGTAATGTATACTTATAATGGCCATATCGTAAACCAAGGAATGTGTGCCTGGAGCATGATATTTTGTACTTAAGGAGAAGCCCGTTCCTATGATTTTCATCAGTCTCCTGAGAACATACACGCTGTTGTACTTCTAGGATACCTGTAATTGGTCTGCAGCCAATAAACGAATCTTTGACTTCACCCAGAAGACTCTGTGTTTCTGTAGGTCTGGAACAGGGTGAACCCAGAAGTCATAGGGTGTGTGCCCCTGCACCGCTGGGTCTAAAATACCCAGTACTTCAGTTTGGCGCCCAACTCGGGACGATTTCAGCGGTACCAGTCCAAGCCAGAGGTTCGTGAGGAGCTTCGTGTGGAAATTCCGGAGGAAGGCCGCCACTTCATCGACCCCTGCATGACGACGTGGTCCGAAAGTCTTTTCTGCGAGGTTCTCCGCGTCCCGACGGCTACGAAGGACTGCTGCCCTGATTAATCGACCTGTTTTGGACCCTTGACGAATCTGAGAGAGCGAAACAATCGAGAGAGTCTTCTGGTGACGCCATCGATCAACAATATTCAGTTAAGTATAAGTGGAGCGTCTCCCATTTGTTTTGGTATCCTTCGGGATCATTTGAATTAGTGATTTGGAGTTTGCAAACGCCAAAGCCAGAGGACTCGTGTATTCACGAGAATATCGTAATCGATAATCCTTTGACGTTTGGATCTAGACTAGTGAGCGAAGATGCCTGGTTCTGGAATATTTGGTAGATTATTCTGTTTGGGTTGTGGAAAAGATTTCCAGCTAGAGGAATCATGTCCGGTTTCTCCGGTTGGAACTCCAACTTATGAGCTCTATGTAAAACATGGCGTAGGCCCCATTGCATATAACGAAGTATGGATCCACTACACCAGGAAAGACGGTCTTTTAAAATGGCCCCAAAATGGTAGTTTCGATACCGATATTTTAGATAATTTGGAAATTAAATTGTTTAAGAAGAAAGCCCGGCCGGCGATGTTTGACTCTTTCCGCTTATGGCGAAAGGAAGCCAAACAAAAGGAAATTAAGTTAGCGAAAAAGAATAAGAGAGAGAAAGGTATGACAGTAATGCAAGCAGCTGTACAATTTAAAGACAATGAGGAGGAGCAGATGAGTGAGCAATTGCATAGGCAGCACAGGTTAGGGATTGACAAATGTTACCCAGCTTTACCACATTCTAAGCAGAATGAGTTAGAAGAAAAGGAGAAAGATCCCCTGATGTCACATTTGTTGAGTTCGCCACCCCCGTATGCTCAAAATGCCACGGCGCCTCCCCAGCTTGTAAATATGCCACCTCCAGTGAATATACTGCAAGCCTTGCCGCTACCGCCAGCTGCTTTGCAGCCAGTTCCTATCCCTGTAGCGCAGCCCTCTCAAGGGCCGCCAGTTGTGCTCCCAACTGCCCCCGCACTTCCTGCGACTTTGCCTAATACAGCAGCTGCCTCCCCTGACACTCTTCCTTCCACCACTCCAGTACCTGTCTCTACATCCTCTTTTCTTCCCTCTGTTTTTCCCCCTGTTCTCGCCTCAGCTTCTCCTTCAGCGCGACAGCGCTTAGCTAATGTGGTTACTACATTAATGTCTCCTCTCTTTGAGTCATCTGGTGTGACTCCTGGTTTACAGCGTAAGCAATTGCGTAGCCAATTGCCTAACCCCGATGAGAAAAAGGTAATAGATAACATGGCGCGTAGATGGATTGTTTTTCCTTCACTGTATGATGTGGAATCAGTTGTCAACGTTTTCCATCAATGGGATGCCCCAAAACAGAGATATGTGTTTGAGAAAATGTGCGAAATTCTCTGTGAAGAATTGGAGGATAGTGGTAAAAATCCGAACCCGCAGGAATTGTGTAGAGTGAGGTTCGATTTTGGAACTGGTATAATTGTGGACCGTGGAGTAGATAAAGCAGTTGCGGTCGTATTGTCCTTTAGGAATGATGATTGCCAACAGTCATTGTTTGAACAAGATGTCCTTGTGGGGAAAAAGGTAAAAGCGCGACAATACCCTATGAGAGAAGTTCCCCCGGTATGGAAGGAAGCGGTTGCAGCTGCCGGTGGTAACCCCGCTGTGGCAGCGCATTTCCAGCGTGTTTGGGTGCATGTTCCATGGAAGCGCTCTGAGGTGTTAGCGCTTAAGCAGTCCTTGCCTGATCCCCGTAAAAACCCAGCAGGTTATTATAAAGAGTTGTCACAGACGGCAGGGTCATGCATTATGAATCTGGCCGACATAGACATGTTGTTTGGTAATGTTGTTCCACAGCCTCTATGGGGATCAATTCGTAATGTAGATCACAATGCAGAACTAGGGGATACATGGGCTAACATTGTTGCTGCTGATGCTAGACAAACTGGTGGTGCGAAACCAGAACCTTTAGTAGCTGAACTGCCTGGTAGAATCATCACGTATATGAAGACAATAATGCCTGCGATGCGCGTAAATTGGGACAAGTTATCTGCATGCAAGCAGAAGAAAGATGAGACAGTGTCAGACTTCTTTACTAGGTTTGAAGAAACGTTTATTGACCACAGTGGGCAGGATATGAGTACTGAGGGTGGCCAACGGCTGTTTGTGGATAAGTTTGTGCAGAATTTACTTCCTGACCTGTGTAAAAAGTTAAAAGATTCAGAAAGTTCTTGGGCTGTTTCTTCTTCAGCGCAAATACTGGCTACTGCACAGTATTATGAAAATAGAGATAAAGACGAGAAAGATAGAACAGAAAAGAAAACGAAGGAACTAAAGACAAAGGTCCTTTTACAGCAGGCCTATCCGCCACGTGGAGGTCAGAATAATTATAGGCAACCCCAAGGTGTCTATCACCAACCCCAACAGTTTCAAAACAATCAGCAAATGAATGGGTATTACCAACCACGTGTCCCTGTAGGTCCTAACCAATGTTCATACTGCAAAGAGGAAGGTCATTTTAAATACAGTTGCCCTAAATTGATGCAGCATAACGGCAATATGTATGGCGCCAGAGCAAGGGGTGGTCAGCAAGCTCCTAGAGGCAGAGGGCGTGGAAGTGTTCCCCAGAACGCGCGTCCTCTGCCGCCTCAAAGTACCATCAATAGCTTTGATCAGCAAGCTAACGCGATTAGTAATACGGCCCAGTATTATAATAATGATTATTATGCAGAGGACGGTGATGCAGAAAATAATGATTACTAGGACAGCCGTAGACAGAGAGAGGGAGTTGTTTCAGTGCCAGTGGATCAGAGTGGACCGTATGTTGAGGTGACTACAGCAAATGTAACGGAGCCTTTTCTGCTAGACACTGGTGCTGCAAAGAGTTCAATCATGCATTCAAAACTCCCTGGCGCACCTTTGTCTGGCGATATAAATGTTTCGGTAGGTTTTTCTGGCGCCCCAGTTAGGAACCCGATTTCTAGTCCCATGTCACTTTCTGTTGGACCTTGCGAGCTGAAAGCACCCCTGATTCTGACAACAGGTTGTGGTGAGAATTTGCTGGGATTAGATTTGTTGAAAAGATTGCACGCTACACTGTATTGTTCTCCTTCAGGAGTACAACTTACATTAGGCAAGAAAGTGATTTCCCCAATGTACTTGTCTAAAAACACAATGCCGCCTGAATTGTCATCCCTTTCGGATGCCCTTTGGGCTACTGGTCCCAATGATGTGGGCCTCTTGGAGATACCGCCATATGTGGTGACTTTAAAGGCTAATGTCAGACTGCCACGTATTCCCCAGTACAAGATCTCTAATGAAGGGCAGAAAGCATTGTTAGACATTGTCAGCGACTTGATTAATAAGGGTGTGATTGAAGAGACAAGAGGCAACGTTTGCAATAGTCCGATTTTACCTGTCTTAAAACGAACGGATCCTTCACAGCCACCTGTTTACAGATTTGTGATCGATCTCAGAGAGGTTAATAAGATTGTTGTGCCACAGTTTCCGGTTGTCCCCGATATAACCGCCTTGTTAACGATGATTCCAGCCTCTGCTGCATGGTTTTCAGTGATTGATTTAAAGAATGCTTTCTTTAGCATCCCAATTGCAGAAGAGAGCAGAGATATTTTTGGTTTTAGTCTGGGAGGCCAAAGCTTCCGCTTCAAACGCGCTCCCCAGGGCTACTGTGAAAGTCCATCAATATATAGTCAAGCTTTGAAAGCGCAGCTTGATGCACTTGTTTTACCTAGTGGCGCTATCCTGATTCAGTACGTGGACGATTTACTGATCGCTGCGGATACTGAAAAGATTTGTAAAGAAGCCACATTGTCACTGTTGCGTCATTTATCTATTTTCCATCACAAAGTGTCTCTCTCTAAGCTGCAATATTGTCGACAAGAAGTGACCTACTTAGGTCATCTCTTATCGAAGGAGGGAAGGAAACTGACCCCAGAAAGAATTCAAGCCATTGCACAGTTGAGTGTGCCAAGAACACAGAGAGAAGTGCGTGCTTTCTTGGGCATCACTTCATACTGTAGGCATTGGATCCCTAGTTTTTCTTTATTGGCAAAACCTTTAGTAGCCTTAACATGCAAAGACACACCGAATCCTATCCCATGGTCTGAAGAGTGCCAGAAAAGTTTTGTGGAATTGCGTAATGCATTATGTTCAGCACCTGTGTTGGGTACCCCTGACTACAGTAAGCCTTTTACATTGTATGTTCACGAGAAAGATGGTTGTGCGTTATCAGTGTTAACACAGCCTTTTGGCGACAGACCGCGCCCATGCCCATATTTTTCATCAACCTTGGACCCTGTAGCAAGGGCATTGCCAAGCTGTCTGAGAGCGACAGCTGCTGCAGCGATGTCTATCCGACAATCTGCTGGTTTGGTAATGGACAATACATTGATTGTTATGGTTCCACACGCTGTAGACACATTATTAAATAGGACCAAGACACAACACTTGACTAGTGCGCGATTATCAGGTTATGAGCTTACACTGTTAGCAAATCACATACACATAAAGAGATGCAATACGCTGAATCCAGCTACATTGTTGCCAGTTCCAGCAGACTCAGATGAGATTGAGCAACATGACTGTCTGTTCAGAACAGAAGAAGAGACGAAAGGGAGAGTAGATCTAAAAGATACTCCCCTGACTGAGTGTGATGGCACTTTATGGGTAGATGGTTCATGTTTCAAGCTCCCTAATGGTGACACGACTGCTGCATATGCTATCACGACTTTACACACGGTCGTGGAAACTGCACGAGTGCCACATAATTCGGCCCAAGCAGCAGAATTAATCGCCCTCACGAGAGCATGCGTGTTATCTGAAGGAATGAGAGTAAATATATACACAGATAGCCAGTACGCCTTTGGCGTGGCTCATAATTTTGGGCGAGTGTGGAAGGAGCGTGGGTTCCTGACGTCGCATGGAGCTAAAATTCGGAATGGCAAGTTGGTGAATGATCTCCTTGAGTCACTGACCCTACCGTTGCAAGTTGCGATCATGAAATGCAGTGCGCACAGGAAAGTCACAGATGATGTTGGACGTGGGAATGCGTTTGCTGATGAGACCGCGAAAGAAACAGCACAGAATGTGAAGACTAGAATGTATGTTGCAGGCCCCGCAAGATGGGTTGATGATGTGGGAATGTGTGAGAACACAATAGAGAGTGTGAAGTCGCTTCAAGCTGAAGCCACAGAGGAAGAGTTAAGCAAGTGGAGAGAAAGTATGGGTAAGTTGGATGAGAATGGTTGTTGGATTGATCTGACAGAACATAGGCGATGGTTGTTGCCTGATGCATATGTGCTTCCAGTGGTTACTATGGCACATGGAATGGCACATATCAGTACGAAAGGTATATGCAAGTTGTTGGCTCCAGTATGGCAGAATGCTGGGATTCCCAAGTGTGCAGAGAATGTGGTCAAGAATTGCATAGTATGTTTGAAGTACAACCCTGGTAGGGGAACCCCAACTCCAGCTGGTCACTTTGCACCCCCATCATGTCCATTTGAAGTTTTGCAGCTGGACTTTATTCACATGAAAAGATGCAACAACCTGAAATATGTACTGGTGGTTGTTTGTGCTTTCTCAAAATGGATAGAGGCTTATCCTCTGAAAGATAACACTGCCCTATCCACAGCCAAAGCCCTTGTGAAGGAATTTTTCCCTAGGTTTGGGATGCCAAGAATGGTGTGGTGTGATAATGGAAGTGAGTTTGTGGGTAAAGTGATGAAGAATGTATGTGAAGGGCTAGGGATAAAGCAGAAGTTCCATGCTGCAAATCACCCCCAATCAGCTGGATTAGTAGAACGCTACAATGGAGCCTTAAAGCTCAAGCTGGCCAAAATCCAGGCGAGCACCGGTCTTAAATGGCCTGACGCTCTGCCTTTAGCACTCCTGTCCACCAGAATGACCATACACTCACGAGTGGGACTTAGCCCTTACGAGGTTGTTTTTGGCCGTCCGGCCAACGTATGGGGTGTACCGAGGCCTACGAAGTTCAGTGAGATAGAGCATCCAGTACTGCTTGATTACCTGTATGATTTGACTGTTAAACTGTGTGTTTTGCACCAACAGGTACATGATACTCTTCCTCAAGCCTCTGAAACTCCTGGACACCCTATCAACCCTGGTACGTGGGTGCTAGTCCGAAATTTCCAGCGCAAGAGCAACGACGAGCCTCGCTGGATCGGCCCTCATCTTGTTCTTCTTTCAACAAGATCAGCAGTGCGAGTAAAAGGGAAGAAACACTGGATCCATGGTACCCACTGCAGAGTAGTCCCCTTGCCTCTGCCATA
Organism: Triturus cristatus; assembly: GCF_964204655.1. NCBI lineage: Eukaryota > Metazoa > Chordata > Amphibia > Caudata > Salamandridae > Triturus > Triturus cristatus. The sequence continues at coordinate 1,313,008,587 of NC_140591.1, forward strand.
TGACCAGTGGGTCAAGGAGGGTATCGCCGACTCTGAGACGGACACTGTACCTCGTTTTGTACCATTCAGTGACGCGCGCATAAAAGACACAGTTTCAGACCAAGAGAGTGACAATATTCTGCAGGAAGCTGTGCCACCATCAAATCGACTGGACACCACTGAGCCTGAACTTTTGTTTCAAGACCAAACAGCACCTGGCCGTCTCCGCTATAATTGAGACCTAGGCCCATGGACAAATAAAGATTTCCTCACTATTTCCTTTTTAACATTTTTTTGCTCTCCCATCTGAAGGACTTTCTTGATTTTTGTTTTTCGAACCACCATCCGGGTTCTGCCGCAGGGTCGCGGTGCCAAGACTTTGGGGTACAGGCCGAAGACGCTAGGTCAATGGTTCTGGTTGGTCTAGGGCGTTTCCCTGGACTGACAGGCGTACTCCTTAGCAGAAGAAACTCATCCGCCGCGAGCGGCCCGAGTAGAGGATGGAGTTTTTTAAGATGGAGAGACCGATTGAGGAAATGAACTTTAACGCAAGGATGTGTAGAATTGTAAAAAGTAAATGTTTTGTCTTTTTGTGCCTTTTTACACTGTGTAGCATAACAATGTTTATTGTAGGATTTGTGTTTTTCTCCGCTCAAAAGCCCATTGAACCCACTGAACAGCCTATACCTCTTTCTACTGCCTCCTCTCACTCTTTTCACCCTTTGCCTGAGCACGAACAGACCAGACGATCAGAGTTCGTAAATAACTCGTTTATCCAACTCTTGCACCAGCACCAACTGGTAATGAATACGACCAATTGCTGGGTGTGTGGGTTAATGCCACATACCATTAACAAGGGTATTCCCTACCTGGTGCTGCCGTATAGTTACAATGGATCGTCATGGGCATTCCAGACCATGTTTCTCTATGCTCTAGATACATATTCCCCTCGCCAACCGCGTTCCATCAGACCTATCACCAATAATAAGGCTTTGATGAAAGGAGTTGCCGATATGAGTAGGGATATCGATGCATACTCATCCATTCCCAAAGAAGAGTTGAGACCTTATGTAGGATGATGGAACGCGACGGGGTATAGTATTAGTCTGGGTGAAAGACAGCGAAAAATCTCATCTCCAATCTGGGTCGTACCCCACATGGGTCGGTTCTGCTTACAGGGTAATGGTCAGAATCCTAGAGCTCAACTGGGAAGAAGTGACTGTACTGAAACGTACACCTTCCCGTCACAGTTTTCCCCTGCGTTTTTGGCTGCCAAGGGCACATATTTCATCTGTAATGACCGAGCATATACATGGCTACCCCCTGATTTCTCGGGCACATGTTATATTGCGAACTTGCTACCGCCGACATTTACTGCTGCCTCTGACTATCACAAGACCAGAGTTGTGAGAGGTGTGATTAGTAAGGAGGATACTGCCGGTCAGGAAGCGGGAGACTTCTTCTTGGGTTTCCTGCCATTTTGGGGACCTATGGTCAATAGTAGGAACCTGAGACAACTGACTCGTGTGGTTGAATCCACAGTCAATGTAACGGCTGGTGCCCTTAGTAATCTGACAGCTGAGCTCCAAGCGGATCGCCTTATGACTCTGCAGAACCGCATGGTTCTAGACGTTATTCTTGCAGACCGCGGTGGGGTATGCAAGGTCATCCAATCCAGTTGCTGCATTTTCATACCAGATAATGCTCCAACAGTGTATCAAGCCATCTCCAAACTCCATAAAATATCTGAATCCATACACATGGATAAGGGAGATTGGTCACTGGTGGGGTGGTTCTGGGAATTGATATCTGCCTGGGGTTGGAAAGTTCTGATGGTCATTGGAATGATCTTAGCCATTCTTTTCCTGTTCTGTCTGTGCATACAGTGTGCTCCTGCGATATGTGGCCTCTGTGCTACCTTATGTGTAAGGAAACCTGTATCGAGGGACGAACTAAGTAATAGGATGATGCTACAGCAACATCTCCATGACTTTGTGAACATTGACCTAGACTCGGATTAAGATGAGTATAGTGATTGCCTATGTAAGGGCAAAAGGAGGGTCTGTCGTACTTTAATATTCGGGACCGCGTAGGGGACAGGGCTCTACCCCTGTCTATCTTGGTATTAACAAACCGCAAATGGTAAATGCGGCATGTACGAGTGCTTTATATATCGTTCTAGCTATGAATGCACTGTGTACACGTTATTCTGCTTCACTACGCGGGTTCCATTTTGGAAGCAGTGGCCATCTTGTCATTGCCCTCACATAGGCTATAATGGAGTAAATACGGGCCTCACAGTACATGGGCTTCTCCTCTGACTTCTCTGTGACCTGGGCAGCTGGCTCTGCTGCCCCAGGTCAAACCGGTCTCACGAGCTCCCCTTCCTCCGTCCACCTGTGATTAGCATCAGGGCTTGACCCATCATAAAACCCTTTCATTCTATACAATCCCCCGGCTAATCTCTTCCACACCTGCTTGTTCCTGCTTTATGACTTGTTTCCCAAAACAGGAGATGCTCATGTTTATTGGGGGGTCTATTGACATCAAATGTGGGATCTGAACCTTACTGTGTAAATCATTGTGGGCTGGCCGAACTGGAATGTGGGATGGTCATCATGACTCTGCTTTTTCGTTTGTAATGTATACTTATAATGGCCATATCGTAAACCAAGGAATGTGTGCCTGGAGCATGATATTTTGTACTTAAGGAGAAGCCCGTTCCTATGATTTTCAGCAGTCTCCTGAGAACATACACGCTGTTGTACTTCTAGGATACCTGTAATTGGTCTGCAGCCAATAAACGAATCTTTGACTTCACCCAGAAGACTCTGTGTTTCTGTAGGTCTGGAACAGGGTGAACCCAGAAGTCATAGGGTGTGTGCCCCTGCACCGCTGGGTCTAAAATACCCAGTACTTCATGACAGGCTAAGTCAGGGCATGCCCAAACCTCCTCACATTAACCCATGACACGCCTTAAGGTAGTGATTATGAGCTTCAAAGTGCGAGGCCTTAACTCGCCTGCAAAGAGGCACGCACTTCTTGTCTTGTTGAGAGATGCTGGGTGCAATATTTGTCATCTACAGGAGACCCATCTCATGCGGGCAGACTGGAAGCAGCTTAGATCTAAGTGGTTCGATAGACAACACTTCTCCTCGGGGATGGGGAAGAAGGCTGAAGTGGCGATCCTATTAGCTATGCACTTTCAGGGGACGGTTGAGGGTACTCATACGGAGGTCGCTGGCCGCCTTCTGGCCCTGCAAGTGTTGATGGGGGAGCGAGTACACACAATAGCCTCGGTCTATAGCCCCAATGTGCAGCAGGAGGCCTTCTTACAAGACACGATAAACTCAATCTTGGAGTCTCCAGGTGAGGATCTTGTCATCGGGGACGATTTTAATTTGGTTCTGGCGGCGGATCTTGATTGATTGACACTTAGGGTGGGACCCTCTGGCTCAATCTCCAACATGATGCTTCAGAGATTGGGGGAAGTTGGCCTCATGGATGCTTGGCGCCACTGCTTTCCGACGACAAGTGAGTACACCTTTTTTCTGTGACCCATCAAACATACGCCCGCATTGATCTGTTTTGGACCTCACCTAGGGTCACGGCATCCACTGCATATGTAGCTATTGGAGTGGCGGAGTTTCCAGCAACTCCCCAGTGGTCCTGACGTTGCTACTCCCGGGCGGCCCCTCAAGGCAGTGCTCATGGAGATTAAATCGCAAATTGTTCACTTATGATGCCAACGTTACCGAGTTACGTGGCGCTATTAAAACTTACCTGGAAATAAACTATGGAGGCTCAGTGGGGGTCGATATACTATGGGATGCCTTGAAGGCTGTCCTCCGCGGATGCTGTATAGCTATAGCGGCGGGCCTGAACAGGGACCGTAAGGCAAAGACGGGGAAGTTGGAGGATCAAATCAGGGAGCTGGAGGGGGTGCATCTCCATACGGGGGCGGTCCAAACTTGGCGGCTACTTACGCAAGCAATGAAGCAACTGCGGGCGTTAGATCTTGATCGTGCTGAATATTCCCTGCTCTGCACTAAGCAACGTTAGTACGAGGGAGCCAACAAGGCAGGGAGACTCTTGGCTGAGAGGGCAGCACGGCTGGTCACGGAACTCATGAATGTGTAGGGGGAGACCCTGCGGGTGGACGAGGATATAGCGTCAGAATTTGAGGCCTTCTACAAGGCTCTCTATTCTGCCGAGTGTCTGGACGCTGCTGCTGCTGGAAATTACCCGTTGGCGGCACCTGTGACCCCGCTCACAGACTCAGTTGCGACCAATTTAGATGCAGACATCAGCCCCGATGAAGTTCTGCGGGCCATCCAGGGGCTTTTGACTGGTAAGGCTCCAGGCGAAGATGGCTTCCCGGCTGATTTTTATATAGTATACGCGCCGGATCTTGCCCCACTCTTGGCGCGTCTGTTTAACTTCTTCAGCGCATCTGGGAAATGGACCCCCTCGATGTACATGGCGGAGGTGGTGGTCATTCCCAAACCGGGAAAGGATCCCCGAGAATGTGCTTCGTACCGCCCTATCACTGTGCTAAACGTGGACCTGAAGATTTTCACAAGTATCTTGGCAATGCGCCTCGCTTCCCACATGCAAGGCATGGTGGACCTGGATCGATTGGGTTTTATCCCTGATCGCAGCTGCAGAGATGGGACTCGACGACTCAGTCACTTACAGGACAAGTCGCAACGGACACTGACCCCTGCGATACTCCTCTCGGTGCATGCTGAAAAGGCATTTGACCAGGTCCACTGGCCCTACTTGCCACAGGTCCTCTGCCAATTTGGACTTGGGGAGAGATTCCGGAATTGGGTGACCTGCATGTATCACGGTCCACAAGCCTGTATTCGGTTTAATGGGGTGGTCTCCTGTCCTTTCCAGATCAGACGTGGCACGAGGCAGGGGTGCCCGCTCTCTCCCCTCCTCTTCGCGCTCTATATGGAGTCGTTTGCCGAGAGAGTCCGCCAACTCCCTATTATCACTGGGATCCAGATGGGCGACAGGGAACACAAGATTTCCCTGTACGCAGAAGATGTGCTCCTTTTCTTAACCTGCCCGTTGATATCCCTTCCCCCTCTGCTGGCGGAGGTCGAGGCCTTTGGTGTGGCATTAGGATTCAAAATCAACTTGAAAATGACTCAAGTTTTGAGCCTTACATTACCAGCGGTGGATTGACACCAATTACCGCTACACTGCCCGTTCTCCTGGGCCGCTACGGATATCACTTACTTGAGGATCTGGGTTTTCCCCACCACCGGGAAGACTGCACAGGTGAATTATTTGTAAGCACTGGCCAAGGTCCGACCACAAACTGAATAGTTGGAAGACGCACGCCCTCTCTTGGCTTGGCCAAATAGCGGCCGTCAAAATGACGATTTTGCCCCGTTTGCTCAACATTATGCAGACGCTCCCCCTTTGTCTGCCTCCTACGACGTTGGCCCAAATGCAGCAACTCATCAACAGTTTCATCTGGGGCGAACAAAGCCGCGTATGGCCCATCACATCACGTACCTGAGGCAAGATGAGGGAGGCCTCGGTGTCCCACATCTCGGGAGCTACTATGAAGCGGAGCAAGTGCGCTGGATGATTGAATGGTACAAACTAGAGTTGGAAAAACATTGGTGCTTTATGGATAGGGGCGTGGCAGGGATCCAAATTTGGAAGGTTCCCAGGCTCCCTAGATGTCATCACCTGCTGGGCGCGCACCTCTCCCCGGTCCTCCACGCCACTATGAAGGAGTGGGACTGGGTCCAGGAGAAGTGTTAGCTGTCCTCGGCTGTTTCCCCCTTCACCCCTTTCATCGGGAACTCGGACTTCCCCCCAGCTCTTGTAGGGAACACCTACTTGAAATGGCAAGAAGCAAACTGTAAACGTATAGGCGACCTCTTTGACGAGCAGGGAATCCTGAATTGTCTCAGGCTGGTGACTCACTATGGGACCCCCAAGGAAAGCATATTGGCAGTATTTGGCGCTGTGCCACTGGGTCACACAGCCTCAGGTCTGTCTGCATGCAGAGCGGCTCCTCACAAAATTTGATCTTTGGTACATTACCCTCACCTCAAATAAACACCTCCTGTCAGATATTTATGGCTTTCTCACCAAGGCAAAACCCAGGCTAAGTCTCCAGCACAGCGTAGGTGGGAGGCGGAGCTGGATCGGGAGTTCTCACCCAAATAATGGGCAGATATTATCTATAGGGCCCGAGCATCATCATGCAGCACATCGGGGAAGAAAATGCTCCTAAAAATTGCACACTATTGGTATTACACCACGGTCAGGGTCGCCAAATGGAAGCCCCGCAGCAGCGATCACTGCTGGCGCAATTGTGGACAGGCGGGTACCCTGTCCCACATTCTGTGGCATTGCCCTAAGATACAGGCATTCTGGGAGACTATTCTGCCCCTCGTGGATCAGATATATCAGACAGAACTCCCCAGATTTCCTAGTTACATCCTGCTAGGGCTACCCAACCCTCTCACATGCCCCTGTAGGGGCAGGGCGATCACTCTAGCTTTGGGGGTGGCCAAGCAGGTTTTCCTGGCAAAATGGGGCACAGGAGATATCCCTACTAAGTTAGATTGGCTCCACAGAATGTGGGAGGTAGTGGGGATGGAAAGGATCACAGCCGGGATCAATCACACATTACCTAAATTTAATAAGACCTGTGGCATACTTATCTTCAGAGTTCATTGAGCTCACCTGCCCTCGATACCTAAGAGTCCTGCAATTCCCTACGACTCCCCCAGCGGACCTGCCGCACCTTCCGAAAGAACATCAGCCCTAGATCCCTACCGAGTCTTACCGTAAAATGTGGGTGGATATCTGTCTCTCATCTCTTCTGTCTCTTTCAGTCTCTTCCTCACTTTCCATCTCTTCCTCTCTGCCTTATTCCTTTCCTCTATAATAAAGTTTGACTTTAAATAAAACGCTTCCCGCCGGCTAGTGGTTGTAGGTGGGTGTGATGTTAATAATTGCTGCACATTCAACAAAAACGATTTAAACCATAAAGTAAGTGGCGGATCATGAAAAAACATGGGACCTGATAAAAATGCCTAATTTCCCCCACCTTCTGATCTAATTATTGCTAAAGAGAGAAGGCTTATCTGAGGAGGCTTAATTTTAATTTTCTTTCAAATGATGACTAAATAGCAAGCAGTTTACTTAGAACATTAAATTTAACGTTTAGTATAAACAACAGATGATGTCATGGCTGGTCTTGAAAACCAGCAATATAGTCTATTTTCTTCAATTGTACTTTGCTCCTTGCTCTTTCTCTCTTTTTTTTGTACACCATGTGTGTGTGTTTGTTTGTGTGTGTGTGTGTGTGTGTGTGTGTGTGTACTGAGATAATTATAACATGTTTCCCTGTCATGCACTGCTTATGACCTCACATCTCATATCACTGATAACATATTAAGTGGCGTGATTGATGACATCACCTTTGACCATTCACAGTGGGCGATCGGACTGTGGATCTGGCCTCTAGCCAGGCCCAGCACCCAACTGCCAATGGACAGCCAACCCCCAGTTGTGCATGACTTTCAGCCATGCACAGAGGGGTGTCAGCCACAAGGCTTGCTAACAACCCTATGTGGGTGGCCAACCCTCTGCTGATCATGCCTTTGGCAATGCACAGCATGGGGATGGCCACAAGGCCTGCCACCGACAAGGCCCTGCAACCAACAGCTAGGTGGTGGCAAGCCTCCACTATGCTCAGCCTTCGGCAGCGGGAGTTTGGCAGTACTCCTGCAGTACTGGTGCAAAATCTTCACTCCTTCAGTTTTTTTCGCTTTGGCCCCTGAGGGGGACCCTCTCACAAGTGACTGGGGTGATGTTATCACTACCTTGATCCCTCATACTATTTTAAATATTTGTTTCCAGAGCACAAGGACCAGTTCCTCAAATTTAGTAATGGCCACCTCAACATTTTCATCCAAGCGGTGCATGTACTGGTCCCACGGTACTGAAAAGACCAATGGGCGAAAAATATCACTTGGCCTATGAGAGGGCCCTATTTTTTTTTTTTTTGTATAGCAGTACTCCTGCAGGACTCTTTCAAGACCGAACATCCAGAAGTACATATATTTTGAATTCCTTCTATTTCACTCCAAGTAACTCTTTAAATCCAAAGGTTTCGAAAATGGCTAAAAGATTTACATCAAACCACAAAAAGTACGAAACTCTGAACAGAGTTTTGCCACATTTGGTGTAATTCATTTCTGGCATTTTTTCTGTAACTACAACAGACATTTTCTATGGAAATTAACACCCCCCCCCCGCCCCCAACACACACTTTTTGTTCGGTCCCACATTGACGGATGAAACGCTCTTCCTATGGTAATATAACATTACTTTTACCGTTGTTTTTTCAGTGAATATATATGCACATTTTTCTACTAAAATGCTATTTTAGAATTAGGAAGCTCTTAAGTGACTGAGAAGATGGACTGACTGCTTGCTGGTGTTGGAAGTACATGTTTCTTTCTGCATTTCAGCATGGTTTACTAACATGGAAGAACATATTTCAGCACTCATAGAAAAACTGTATATAAAACCATGAAAAAATTATTATATTGTGGCGAAAATCTGTTGTCGCTCTTCATATGTGTTCCTTTTGTGACCCTCAAAAATGAGCTTTTCCTGCAGTGAATTTCAATGGGGACTATGACTCAGATCTGTAATGGCTAAGAAAACATGTTGTGCATGTTATGTTATGGCTAGCCAATGAAGGATGTCCCCTTTGGACTCTCCACATGCCCCTGGGGGTCAAGGTGTGCTCACCCTAACCCCTTATATATCTTCTTAAAATCATTTTCAGAATGCAGGGATCATGTTCCTGAGTCCTGTAATAACTGCCACAACGTATTTTTCATGTTGTGGCCAGCCAATCCAGATTGACAAGTATCCTTTAGATTGGACAATCAGTATATCTGGACACCAACAGTGTGCATATCCCTAACTTTTTACCCCCTCTTTGCCCAACCTGACACCCTCTTTAAATGCTAATTTCTCAAAAACAGTGATCAAATTTACACCAAATCACAAAAATATGCTTTCTGATTAAAGTTATAACTGTTTGCCAAATTTTGTGTGATTCCGTTCAGCCATTTTTCTGTATTGTAGAGCAAAGTTTCCTACGGGAATTGACATGTGAAATTCCACTTTTGGAACACCCACTTTTTCTTGGCTCTGCTTGACAGATCAGTATAAAACGTTTCCAGAAGAACCAGATGTGGATACAATTTTGTAATGAAATGTTTTGTGCAGATTCATCAAATGGTGCCAAAGTTATTAGCAAAAGAAAAAACCTCTTCCTGTGGAAACTCTGGCCGAAGTATAGCTACATTCTGAACCTCGCTCCCCTTTCTCTCTCTTCCATCTTCTCTCTTTCTCTCTCATTCTTGTGTTCACTGATTTATTTTTATTTCTCTCCCTTGTCAATCTCTTCTCATCTTCCTTTTGTTTCGCCTACAATTCTTTTACTCTCATGTCGATTGCACTCTTCATTCATACCTGCCTCTCTCTCAAACCATTCTCCCCACCACATTCTCTATCGCATACTTTCAAACTCATTTTATTTTTCCACCCTCTTACTCTTGCTATCACTCACACACTGCCTTACATCTGGGTTACATCACTGGCTAACTATCAACAAAAGAATTACCTTCAAGCTCCTTACGTGCACCTACAAAGCCCTTCACAATGACGGACCTGCATACCTCAACCACCGCCTCGCCTTCTACACTCCCACCAGACATCTTTGCTCCACCCAACTGGCCCTGGCCACCATCTCAGTGGATCCACAAGACCATTGCTGGAGGAACATCCTTCTTCTACCTCACTGCAAATACCTGGAACTCCCTGCCCCTGCACCCCAAGCAATCACCATCGCTGCCGCAATTCAGGCAGGACCTCAAGACCGCAGTTCCACCCCTCACTCAGCGCCTTCAGACCCTTATGGGTGAGTAGTCGCACTTTAGTAGAACCCTGATTGATTGATTGATTGATTAATTGATTGATTGATTGATTGATTGACATCCTGTTATTCTTCTTCTATCTCCATCTGAACCACTCTGTCTCTGAGCAAGAATTTTGCAGCCCAATGTGAAGATACAGTCTTCATTACCACACCATCTAGCAATGATGCCACAAATGCTGCTTGTGCTAGTAACATGACATCCTCATGGGGCAACCTACCTCCGAACTGCTTTTGAGATATATTTCAGCAGTCTCTGCAAAGTTCCATTCCTCTTCCTTAGGTCTGATCTCTCTGTCGTCCATTCTTTGCCACTATATCTTTTCTTTATTTTCAATCTTACGCTCCTCATCCTTCTCTGTTCTTCATTGCTCCTTCACATCTTCACCTCTGATCTTCCTCTCCTCATCCTCTGATCTTCTCAGCTCCATTATTGCTGCAAGATATTCCTTCTCCTCACTGTTGGACTACAACCACCATTCTACTTCATTCACTTGTGCTCCTCTGCCCTTTTTCAAAGTCAGTAAGCAGTAAATTCCTGTGGTGACAATACTTCAGTCAACCAAAAGTTAATATGCCCCAACAGCTCCTGAGCTTTCTTCCACTGACAAGGCAAAACCACCATAAGCCTGTCAGCTTAATACTGTGTGCCTTAGCTAAGGCCTGTATAGGTGCCCCGTTACAGGGCTATTTACTACCTACTGTATTTTGAGGTGATTATTTGTTTTTCATACTTTGGAGAGAAGTTGACACCTTTTAGTTCAGTGATATTTGTATCAGCCTCCTACGTAACTGTGCTCTAATGAGGCACAAATGAGCCAACTGTTCAAAACCGCTATAAAAGCCCACACACCGAGCACCTTGAATGTGTGTATACTGGATGACTTGCAATCCCAACATCGGTGTTAAAATTGTTCAGATTATTGAGAGCTACCACTTTATACCGGTGTATGTTGTTATGTAGGCTGCAATTTATTGCTATAATGCTGGACTTCCACTCTTAAAATCTCATTCACCCAGACCTGTAGTTCACTGTAAATAAATCTTGGTGCTATTGATTTTAGAGTCATGGTACAGTATTGAGTCTTTTTCAGAGCTCTGTACAGCACATGCTCTGCTGCAGCTGATTTGTAGATGATACAGCAGAGGTTACTCATTTTTATTAAAAATAGACTTTATTAAGATTACAAATTGCATGCGATAATGGATCTCCGGATTCACTAGTAATACATACAAAACGGCAACCATCAAAAGGCAGCAAGTAAGTTCGATAAAAGCCATCCCTTCAATTGCAATTGTCCATTACCCACATTTGTCTGTCAGGGAAGAGCAACAGTCCCACCCCCAACCCACTACCCCTTACTTTGTGTCATCTTAATACAACAGTTATCAATGCACTAGGATCTCTTCTTTCAGTCGTTTTGCCCCCCTTACAACTCTTGCTCGCTTATAACCAACACCCCACCTTCCCCACCCCCTAGGCATGTCACTTACCATCAACCCATATATTCATGATCTAGGGTTACACCGCCGTGTGAAATGTCCTTCACTCTGAGTAGAGAGAGCCACTTGAAGTGCAGGCGGGGGCATACAATATGGTGGGCCTGGTCTAATGTTTGGCCATCAACCAGGACCTGTGATAGTTCCAGGTGATAAATGGCCACAGTCAGGGCCCTCCTCAACTAGACTATCTTCCCTGTCCGCATCTGGGTGTTTCAGGAGCTCCACTAGTGCTACCCAAGCCCTGCCCATTTCTAATGTTTACTCGCTTCCTGTCCTTTTTGCCATTTGTAATCTGATTGCTCCTTCACATTCCACCCATTTTACAAATCTCCTCGTCTGTCTGGCTAAGCTAGGGTCACTCCTCGCCTTCCAATGACTAGTGATATCCTTTTAGCCAAAACCAGCCCTAAGTCCAAGAACTTGCTTGTGTCCTTGTTCCTGGTCGTGTGCGGAAACCAATGCAGCAGACAATCCCCCGAAGCTGCCTCGAACTCTCTCTCCGTTACATTCACCAAGACTGCGGTGACCTCTCCCCAGAAGTCTCTCAAGGTTGGGCAACTCCAGAACATATGTAGGAACCCCGCTCCTTCCATGTTACAGCGTGGGCACATGGCTGTATGGATACCGAAGTACTCATTGATCTTACCCGGGGTGAGGTATGCCCTGTGCAGGACATAGAAGTGTACGAGCTGGAATCTTGCATTTCTGGAGTGCTTCCAAGCCCTCTCCACTAATTCCCCCAATGGCTTCTCGTCTATAAGTTCCCAGAGAACCTCCTCCCATTTGAGAAACAAACACAGTCAAAGGCTGTAGGATTTCATTTGTTAGAAACCTATAGAGACAAATAACCGCCTTAAAGGTTCCAGCTGCCGACACTACATATTGGCAGATTGTGGATGTCTGAGATTCAGTGATCCCTTCCTGCCAGTGTTTGCACATGGCTGCTGTGAGGGCTGCGGGAAGAATAAAATCACCCCATGGCAAGTCGTTGCACTCTCGGAGGTCAGCAAAGGGAAGCATAGTATTTTCTTCATACAAATCTCCTACTGTTGCAATTCCTGCTTCACTCCAAGCCTCTAGTCTACGACAATTCCCTCTGTGGGGCAGGGCCTCACAGATGATCAGTGGAATGTCAGATGCATAAGGGCAATAGATCCGAGCACGTCGGAGGGACCTATTCCAGCATCTGCGCACTGTACTCAAGTCTGATGGGACCGAGCGACCTCGTGTGGGGAGTTTTAACAGTACTTATGAGAGAAGTTGCAAGCTCGGGACATCACCCCCATGTTCGTCGGAACCCTGGAGTCTGCCCGTCATCCACTGCGTTAACCACTGTAGCTGCGCTGCAAGATAGTAGGCCTCAAAGTCTGGCACCGCAAAACCTCCCTCCGCTCTGGGTCGCATCATGGTAGCTAGTGCAACCCTACATCTCCCAGCTCTCCACAAGAATCCAGTGATCATTTTTTTGAGCTGAACAAAAACACGAGAGGTGGTATCCAAAGTGGTAGTGAGCCAAAATAATACAAGAGTCTTGGCAATGTCACCATCTTTTGGAGGGCGACTTGCCCGCCAGCATCAGTGGGATAGTCCCCCAGAAGTCAAAGCTACTTTTGGTGGCTCACAACACTCGCCCTATATTGCCTTCCAACAGGTCCCCTTGAGTATGATATATGTGGGTACCCAAATAAGTCAGAAATCTATCCTCCCACCTCACTCCTTCCATCTCCAGCGGCCCCACTCTGTCTTGTCCAGTCGGAAAGAGACACGACTTTGCCCAATGCACACCAAGTCCGCCACTCTTCCCAGAGTATTTAGGAGTTCCTTAGCTACCCGAAGTGCCTCTCCTGAGTTAGCCGGGAAAATCAATAAATCATCTGCATATAGCGCTATGTATTGTGTCTGATCTGACACCCTCAGTCCCTGGTAATACCGCCCGATCTAGCATGAGCTGCTAATGGCTCCATCGCCAGGGAAAATAGTAAGGGCGATAGTGGGCAGCCTTGCCTTGTTCCTCGGCCCACCCTACAGGCATCCAAGATCAGTCCTGCGTCCTGACCCTGGCAGTGGAGTCCTTGTACAAGAGAGCCGTCCAACCTATAAATTGTTCCCCCAGCCCAAATTTCCTCATAACGTGAAAGAGATAAGGCCACTCAAGGCTATCAAATGCCTTTTCGATATCAACTGTGAAAATCGCCGCCTCCTATTTCTGGTAGGTGTCCGCCTCCAGGGACATCTTAAGGTTTTTGGGGGCCCTGGGCCAAACATATTTTGGGGCCCCTGTTCAGAACAACTTTGAATTTATGTTCCAATTTGAGCCCCTGTTTCCCACACAGTTTCCGCTTCCTCAGCTGTGTTAGTGATCCAGTTTTCATCATAGGCATTAGCCTACATATTCCCGATGCAAACAGATGCGCGCAGCTGACAGTGATAGGATTTAGTGTTTCCTGCCATGCTACTATGTTTTTAATACTTTTTAAATTGTATATGTGTGGCTTAATTACTCTGTGCTTTTTAACAATTTCTCCTACCTACGCGCACTTGCACTTTACTTGATTCTGCTTGCCTGCACCTCCTTGTCTGCTTCGATTCGCATCTCGCTTTTCCTCCAGTCCTGGTCCGCCACGGCTGATACGCCGATTGTGCGGAGGGCTGGGGCTACCATCGGGCTCCACACTACTGGCCACTCAGTTTCCACTTCCTCAGCTGCCACTTCCGAAGGCGCACCAAAGGCAAGCTCGTCTGTGCCTGGAGGCGTTCCGGATGCGTCCAGCACCGGCCATGCTGCCCAGTTCCCCTCCAGTGAGTTTCTTCCACTATATTACAATAGGGAAAAACTGCTTAGCCTTAGGCGGCTACCATTATGTCAGTGTACAGCGGCTGATCCGAGCTTGGAGGTAGACTTTTGATGCAATAAGTGCAACTTGTCTCTCCTCAAGCCCAGGAAACTCACACCCAAGATCCTCCCACGCAACAATAAGTGTAAAAACAATAAGAAAACAGAGGACTTAAAGGCCATCCTTTTAAATTGTCGCTCTATGCAAAAGCATAAACCACACATTTATGGCCTACTTTTAGACGAACAGCCTGATCTTTTATTTCTCACTGAGACCTGGCTGTCTGAAGCCTCCAACCCTACTATCACCTCAGCCATCCCTACGGGTTATAAAATTCTTAGGAGGGACCGGCCGAGTGGGAAGGGGGTGGTGTCACCAAAATTTACAATAAAAAACTAGACTGCTCTCCCATCCTGATGGAAAACATCGAGGGTGCAGAGACCTTAGGCTTCCGCTGTACCTTATCCCCCCATCATAGCTTAGCTGTTTTTCTGATTTACAGACCTCCCAGTGCCATTGGAAATTTTATTAGTACACTTAATACAGCCACCACCTCCCTGACCTTAAAATAAAACAACTGCCTTATTCTGGGAGAGTTCAATATACATATGGACAATGGAAAAGACCCTCAAACAATTTCCTTGTTGGAGACTCTGCAGGCCTGCAACATGTTTCCATCTATTTCTTCGGCCACCCATGAGAAGGGTCATACCCTAGATCAAATCTTTCACAACTTTGACATATCAGTAAGCCTACCTCTTCCCATTAACTGTTCTGACCACCACCTCTTAAAATTCGTCATTCCCAACTCTGCCACAGCCCCTCGGGCTAACGCAGGGCAGAGGGTCCCTAATTACAGGACGTTCCATAAAATATCCATCCCGATGTTCGCAGACGCCCTCGGTCATTCCTCACCGGAGCTGTCTGGCTGCCCTGACTCAGACGACCTCTCAATAGATTCATGGCTCCGAACCAACATTGATGCAGCGGTACTGGTTGTTTCGCGCTCCTCAAAGAGTTTGGCCCCACCAGCTCCATGATTTAACAACTCCCTCAGATCTAGCAAACGAAATTGTAGAAAAATGGAATGGAAATGGCGTAAATCCTACCTACCTGAGGACAGGAAGGTGTATAAAGACAACTTAAAAGCTAATTACATTCTCGTGAAGGCAGCCAAGAAAAACTTCTTTCAAACCAAGATAAAAACTGCCCAAAATAAGAGTAAGGAAATCTTTAGCATAGTCAAATCCTTTACCTCCCCGAAAGTCGGCACAAAGGAAGGGCCATGCAAAGAAGAATGGTCTAAGCAAATAGCTCAAATCTTCTACAAAAAGATGTCCGTGATCCAACAAGCCTTTACTAACATCTCAGAGGAAGAACTGACCTTCTACCTTAGTTCTAATAGCAAATTTCACCTCTTGGATCCTCCATCTTTACTAGCTTTCCCTGAGTTTCAGCTTGAAGAGTCACTGACCCTTCTCCAAAGCATTAAGTCTGGCTCTCCTACCGTCCCATGTCAAGCGAATATCCTGAACCTATTAGCTCCCACCATAAACCCCACGGTAAACCATCTCTTTAATGCTTCCCTCTCCTCAGACAACATGCTGAAATTATGGAAGAATGCTAAGATTTTTCCACAGATAAAAAAGGCTAACGCCAAACCGAAGGACCCTGCCAACTACAGGACAATCTCCCTTCTTCCGGCCCTCTCCAAAGTATTAGAGAAGCATGTAAACAAGGTTCTCCAAAAACACATTGAAAATGGGAAGCTCCTTCATGAGTCCCAATCCGGTTTTAGGGCTAACTACAGTACGGAATCTTCTCTGCTGGAAGTGACAGAACTTCTCAAGGGTAAGCTGGACCAGGGAGGCAAGGACGTATTGATACTGCTCGATCTGTCGGCTGCCTTCGATACGGTCCCACATGAGAGGCTCCTGGAGAGACTTGCGAACATCGGCCTGGGGGGACTGCCTGAACATGGATGTCATCCTTCTTGGCAAATAGATCTCAGGACATCTGGCTCCCCCCCTTTTTCATCCCCAGTTCCAGCCATGAATGTAGGTGTCCCTCAGGGCTCCATTCTCATTCCTACCCTTTTTATTATATATCTATTCCCCGTGCATTTCTGGTAGAGGAAGAGGGCGCCAAAATTGTTTCCTATGCTGATGACACTCAGCTGATTTTTACGTGTGAAAAAGGAACCGACTTTGACGGGGCAATGATTAGGTCTTGCCTCACAAAGGTTTTTAACTGGCTTAAGATCTATCAGCTGAAGTGCAATCCGGACAAAACTGAAGTTGTTTTCTTTAGTAAACCAGAAACACCTGACAGGAGCACTTGGTGGCCAAAAGATCTGCTGTCCCCGCCCGTGGAAAAGGAGAAAGTCAAAAACTTAGGAATTGTCATAGACAAGACACTCTCCATGCGCTATCAAATCCAAAATCTAACTGGCGCTTGCTTTGGCATACTCTGGATGCTAAAAAAATTCCTGCCACTGTTACCGCTTGAGGGCAGAAAGATCGCGGTGCAGGCTCATATGACATCAAAGCTTGACTATGTCAACAGCTTGTACTTCGGTCTTCCCAAATCCCTTATTCAGCGCCTACAAGTAGTACAAAACGCTGCGGACAGAGCCATCCTGAGACCTAAACCCAGATCTAGTATGACACCTATTCTTAAGTCTCTACACAGGCTCCGCATAAAAGAACGGATCGACTTCAAAGCGATGACCATCTTCTTTAAAGCTTTCCACGGCTTAGAAGCCGGCTACCTAAATAAGCGATTTAATCTCTACACAACATCTAGACCCCTAAGATCTTCCAATGCCAACCTGGCCATCGTGCCTAAAATATGCCCTGCCCGCACTTGAGGCAGATCCCTCTGCTTTCTAGGCGCAAATTTTTGGAATAGCCTCCCTGAGTCTCTGAGACTAACCATAGACCTACACTGTTTCAGGAAGGACCTTTACACACGCTTTCCTCCCGCTGTCACGTGCCAGGACACTCTAGTCTGAGTAGCTGCTCTCTTTGATAAATACACTATTTCATTGAATTAGGTCCCTGACAGTGCAAAGGAACACTCATTCAAATTCTAAGGGCCTTTTATGCCGCTGGTGCGTCATGTTTTGTGACGCACTGGCAGCGTAAAAAAATGTGCCATGTTGCGCCCTATTTACAAAGTGACGCATCTAGGCAGATGCGTCTCTTTGTAAACCCCTGCACCACATTATACCTGCACCAGGTATAATGTATGCAGGGTGGGTGTTGCCCCGCAAAAAGCCTCGTAGAAGTGGCGCATTGAAATCTATGAGAACTCAGTGCGCCACTTCTAGGACGCCATTGTGTCAATATCTTACACCTGCCTCACAGCAGGTGTAAGACTGATGCAGTGCCTTTCACATGGGGCTTGCCCCATGTGAAAGGACACATTACTGGAGCTGCGTCTATTTTCAGACACACCCCAGCAATGCATCACTTGTGCGCCTACAAATACGTCAGATATACTGTTGTATCTGTAACTCCTTGCAACATGATGCGTCATACAGTAAATATGACGCATCCATCATGTTGCAAGGAGGGCGCGCTAAAAAGTGACGCATCCCTGTTTTCACACAGCGATGCATCACTTCTCATAAATAAAGCCCTAAATGTGTTTACACCTAATACTCAGGGATAGTTATGTGTGTTTTCAATATTGTAACACAGCAGCCGCTCACCAATATTACTGCAAATAATCTCTGTGACACCCTCCCATTTCTTATATGTTAGGCTTTGTTTTGATCTTAAAGAAAATTCTTTTATGTATATTGCATGAAACAAACACAACATTTCTCTGCAAAATGGCTGTACTAGACTCTCACACATCAGGTACATAAAAATAAATTAAAGGAAAACAGTATTTAAAACAATCTGTTTGAGAAATATTCAAGGTCATTAGGGCAAAACTCTGGAGAACAGAGCCGACTCTGTCAGGGGGCCCCCTGAAAGGGTGGGGCCCTGGGCCAGAGCCCACTTTGCCCATGCATTAAAACGTCTCTGTCCGCCTCCAAGACTTATAAAAGCCGACGGATATTTATCGCTGTGTTCCTGGCAGGGATAAAGCCCGCTTGATTGGTGTGTATTACTGCTGCTATATGTGGTAGGAGGTGGGAGGCTAGTATCCGACTTAAGATTTTGTAATCTAAATTGAGCATTGAGAGTGGACGGTAGGCAGCCTTATCCCAAGCCGGCTTTCTGGGCTTTAGGAGCAGAATGATTACCACCTCTCTCGTCGAGGCAGGCAGACACCCCTCCTACTTCACCCTATTATTGAGCGTCTCCAGCTTGGGGGTCAAAGCTATGACGTATGTCGAATAAAACTCTATTGGCAACCCATCTGTCCCTGGTGTCTTATTTCTGGCCATGGGTTTAATAGCCCCTCACACCTCACCAATCTCCACATATCTGCCTAGATCTTCCGCCGCTTCTCTATCTAAGCTAGGAAGCTCCACCTCTCCCACAAACCCAGTTATCTCTTCATCTTCTGAGGCCAATCTGTTCTGCTATAGGTCAGTATAGTATTCCAGGAACTGGGTGTTAATGTCTCTCTGCTTATAATAGATCTCGTCATCCCACCCTAGGAGCTCCAATATCGCTGTCCCTCGTCTCGCCAGATTAGCCAGTCAAGTCAATAGTGCCCCGGATTTGTCTCTCTCATTGTGGGCCCTTGTTAGATAATTTTTATAGTCGAAACAACGCAGTCTTTCTACTTGGGTGGCCACTGTTTCTCTAGCCTCCAAGAGGTCTGCTTGATTATCCACTATTTCCGGTCTTCTGCAATACAGCATCCTCTAACGACAGTCTTAAAAGCGGCCCATTCTATGAGCAGACTTGTCGCCGTGTTAGTGTTGTCTAAAAAATAATTATCAATAGCGGTACCCACTGCAGCCTGAAAGACTAGGTCTTCCAGCGCCTCCGGCCTCAAGCGCCAGTTAGGTATTTTGGGTCGATCGCGGAACCAGTTCAGGGTCAGCAGCAGCAGGTTGTGGTCAGGGATCGTTCTGGTCAGGAATTCGCTCATCCCAACCCCCCATGTACATCCAGAGAACATAATATAGCGTCTAGTCATGAAGTTCATGCAGGGCTAAAAAGAAGGAATAATCCCGCTCCTCGGGATGTTGGGACTTCCAGGTATCAATCAACCCCCACCTCTACTGCCAATTGCATTGGGCCTCCGCAATTCTAAGTATGGGAGCGTCAGGAAGCGGAGGGTGAGAGCGATCCTATCCCACATCAGTTACACAGTTGAAGTCACCTCCCAGTAGCACCGATCCTGTCAGTGCCGAGGCCAGTGACTGGGAAAGCCGCGACAGAAATGCATGTTCTATGTTGGGGGCATAAAAACTCCCAATCGTTATGTCCCTACCATCTAAACACCTGAAACCACCACAAATCGTCCCTCTGGGTCAATGATTTGCATGGTACATTGGGAAGGGACCCCTGCCCTCACCCAAACCTCCACCTATGCTGAAGTGCATCACCTTCCTTCGCCGACAAGTGGGATTCCTGTAAAAGCGCTATTTGCACTCCCCTCCTGACTAAATATGCATGTATATTGTGATGCCGTAGCATAGTGTGCATCCCCCGAACGTTCCAAGAGAAACATTTAATACCTACAGTGGATCCCATTTTGGCAGGTAAGACACACCCCTAGTGATTTCCCCCAAAGCGACATGCCTGCCCCAGAACAACAACCCCGTAATAACAGAACCCCCCAACTACCCATCCAAACTCGAACTTAATGATAGGAAATCTCTGATAGTGGTGGGGTACGTATCTCACTATACCGGGCCTGAAACCTCTCCAGGCCGTGCCCTCAAAGATCATGATGCAGCTGGCAGACCCAGTGGACATGCCCCCCCCCAGTGCGACTGGTGCCATGGCTAAATCCCAACCTAAGACATACTCAGCTTCACTGGGCACTTCTGAAAGTCTCCATGGAACTCCTCACTTAGGCAATTTCTTCTGCTGTTTGGGGTGTAACCTTTGGGAGCTCAGTCTCGGAGTCCTCATTTGCACTAGCTAGTGGTGAGCTTTCAGATCCATCAATGTCAGGGCCACTTTTGCTCGAACCCGGACTGGCGTCTCCTCGGCTAAGTTATGCAATTGCCTGCAGTGCCATGTTTCACTCCTTTCGGCACTCTTTAGGAGATGGGGCTCTAGAGGAGTGTTGGCTCCTGGTCAGGCTTTGCTGAGTCAAGTCCGGGGAGGAAGTGCGGGGCTCCTAATTTTGTTGGATTTCTAGCCATTCCCACATCTCCTGCAGGGTAGTGAAGAACTGCATCCCCGATTAGTCGATCACTCGGGCGTGCTGGAAAGAGCATGGCATATGGGAACTGCAATTGGCGCAACTTTCGCTTGAGGGCCAGGAATGATGCTCTTTGACGTTGCACCTCCCTGGTAAAGTCTGGAAATACCATCACGTTGTTATTTCTAATCTGGTCCTGCTTTTGACGGGCTTGTTGAAGGATATGGTCACGATCCCTAAAGTGAAGGAGATGCGCCACAATTGGTCTAGGGGGGGCTCCGGGTTTGGGTAACCTGGCAGGGACTCAGTGATCCCTCTCTAACCCATAAAAGGAGGAAAGGCCCTCCGGGGCCACCTTTGTCTTGAGCCATACCTCAATAAATTGCACCACATCCATGCCATCTGCCCTTTCTGGAACCCCCACTATGCGGATGTTGTTTCTTCGGAAATGACCCTTGCTGTCTTCTGCCCGTGCCTCCAGTACCTTGACCCTGGCCTCCACAGATTTCAATGAGTTTTGCAGCGTGGAAACTGCATCCAGGATATCCGTGAGTGCTTTTTCTGTGAGGCCACCCTCTCTTTAAGCTTGCGGTACTCATCCTTCAGCAAGTTAAGTTCTGTCCTAATCGAGTCCATCTACGACTCTAGCGCCTCTCTGGAGGCGTAGATGGCTTGCATAATGTCCACGAGGGTGGGCCCCTCAGGAGTAGTATCTCTCCTCATCTCGACTGTATCATCATCCTCATCAGTTTGATGACCCGTAGTCTCCACATTGGAGGCAGTACCCCCTTTCTTCTTGATGACTCTCCCCATGCTCAGCACCCAGTGCACACCTCCCAGAATATAACCTACTGGTGTTATCAGTGGTCTGCTATTGTGGTTTCCTCGTGTCCTCTGTTTGCGACCGGGCGAGTCCTCATCCACGCTCTTATCACAAGCAAGGAGCCCTCAGTTCAGGCAGTCCACAGCTTAGCCCTGGTTTGCACTCTCCTGCCTGCTCGGAGCGCCTCCTCTCTCCCTCATCAATGGTGCAGGGGCCGCTCCATAAAGCAGGGTGGGGCCCCCTAGAGCGTTACAAAATGGACCGATCTGGGCATGTTCTGTGCTTCTACAAGGCACCACGAGATAGCTAATAGTATTGAGAGATAGCTTCCCTCCCAAACGCTGTGCAGCTCAGCCCAAGGGACCTTCTGCCAGCATGGGGTCCGCTGTAGGTTTGCGGCCTCCCAGTATGAATCTCCTCAGTCACAAAAGCCCGCAGCAGCCAGGCGCACCTCACAGGCCTTTCAGAGCGGGTGCCCCGCCTCGCGCAGCTCTAACCTGATTTGTGATGCTCACCTCCTTAGGTCTCCTTCCATGGAGGTAAGCATCGGTCCGTCCACTGCTCAGTGCACAGTGTCTGCCCGGCCATGGCCTTCAGCATGGGCTCACCATTGCCAGAATCCCCCCCCTTAGGTTGCGGCTGCCATCTTGCTGTTTTGCACCCAGCGCTTAGTCGGGAGAAGAAATGGCAATCTCAGAGCTGCACAGGCTGCAATCTCATCTTCCGCCAGTCCAGCACAGACCCCAGACGTTCTGCGGTCTGGCAATGGTGGTGGGTCGCACTTAGTAGCCAGGTTAATTGTCGTTGGAGGGATCACAGCAGACGGAGCTCCAGAGTCTGCTCCCTCTCACATCGGCAAATACAGCATAGGTTACTCATTACTAGATGCAATGCAACTGTTCCACCAGTCAGCTGCCATGTAATGGGCTTTCTGTGGAGTAAGTCAGCTGCCGATAAGGATCCTCCTCCACATCATGGAAATGGCAAAGTTTAAATATCACAGACTTACATTTGTCACATCAACATTGACCACGGGAGGACAGGCAAAGCAGACCCATAGGTTTGTTGTGGCACCTTTGCTGACTAACTATGGTAGATAGACATCTGTCATTGTGGTGGAGATGGTCATTCCATTGTAGCACAAACTAGCAGACTAATGGGTAAACTCTAAGTGACCCCCTTAGACTCCTTGCCATGATGGTGCATTTTGAGTCATCAATAAAAAACTGAGACCCTGATTACAAGTTTGTCCAAATAGGGTTGGGAATTTACCACATGGCCAGATATTTTGTCTTTTCCTCTGATAAATTACAGCAGGATTAACCTGCTGGAATTTATCAGGGAAATTACGATGGTCTGATAATTATCACGCAACTCGTAATTCAACCCTTGTGGAAACATGTTTGCACATCAATCGGAATTTAGCCCTGACCTTGACATAAAGGTACTAGGCTCCGATTTAGAGTTTGGCGGACAAGTTACTCCATCACATACATGACATATATCATGTCTGCTTATCAGAAGCACATTACATCCTATGGCACTTACAATAAGATGGATGGGATAGCCATCAAATTACTGACAGAGTAACCCTCCATCAAACCCTAAATCAAGCCTAACTTGCTCAAATCAGCTGGACACACTTTCAAAAGTATTTTTCACATTGGCTATGTCTGTTCCGCTTATATAAATGCTTCTGGATGCTGCAAGTCAGTTTTTCAGTCCGATTCTTCAAGGACGCGACATGTAATCAGAATTGACATACACTAGCTTTACACATGGCATAAACTATAGATGCCCCTTTTCAGTCCATCTGACCTGGTATTAGTTTCATTTACTGTCCTGGCAGACAGATACATGTTTTGATTGACAGAAAATATGATGGACAAACTAGCAATAGTAGTAAAGAAGAGGCTGGCAATATGCTGAAATCATCTCGAGCATGAAGCAAAAATAACCCTCTAGTCTGACTATTTTCTAACATTCAAAGCCGTTGTCACTGCAAGCATCAACATTGTCTATATCACTAAAAAACAAATGGAAACCACAATAGTTTAGCACAGATCCTCAGCGCTGTTTTGTAGGGATGAAAGATCCTCAAATGTATATTTGAATCTACTTTTTGTTTAACGGTATTCCATACTGCAACTACACCACAATAGGTAATAGTGTGCTTGACATAACATAAAAAAAACAGAATACATTTATGAAGTAGAACAGGTGCATCTTGCAAAAATGGAAGAAGCCAAATAGGAATCTTCTGTGTGAGGACCTTTGGTGAAAGTTTGAATATATGGCTTACCCATCCAGAATACTCCGTGAGGTACATTGAGCTCACTGACTTAATACTAAACTGATCTAAGTACGGCTTGAATGTATGGCATATTTGTATGAGTGAATTAATATCTGCAGAAATTGTGTAATTACTATGGATACAGAGACCTAATTGGAATTTGCCTAAAATGTAAATTTGATACTTGTATAGCGCACTACTCACCTGCAAGGGTCTCAAGGCACTTGTACAAATACCGCTGTGGAACCCATCCTGGCTTTCCCTGTGAGGCGTCCACTCCTGGGCACCCCCAAGGTGGAGGCCAGGCATCCTTAGCATTGTGGGGGCCGTTGTGGAGATTAAGCAAAGTATTGCCCAGAGTTGCACTCCATGATTGGAATAGGCACCAAGACGAGAATTATCAAGACCATGGAATTTTTTAGCCCAAGACCCACCGAGGAGGGGAATTGAACCCTGGTCCTGGGCTAGACCTCTGCATCAGGGTCTGCTGCTCTAATCATTGAGCCACACTTCTCCACTAGGGATGTAGTTTGTTCCTGACTAAAGCCATTTGAACACACAGGCAGAGATGTATCACTGAAACAGATATTAGAGTTTAGAAATTCATCCTGTAACATTCATCCTGTAACATTGCCTTTTGCTTTTAAACTTGCCAGAGGATCCTGGATACATTTCTATGGACAGAGGGAGGGACACTTTAGACTATTCACAGATCCCTCCCTTAATTATCAATGTCAAGCCCGCCCAGATACAAAAGGCATCTGTGTGAGGACTCTATGATGAAGTATGCCACTTGGAACACTAGTGGCTGAGAGTCCTTTTAATATTCAAAAAGGTATATCACTCTAGGAGAGGTTGAGAGGCTAGCAACATTGGTCTAACTCTGTTCCCCCTCATTTTGATTTTCCTAAATATGTAATGCAACATTTAAGTCGAGTTAACAGACTTGACATTGTCAAGCAAGCAAACTATGGGTCATATATATGAATAACTGGTCACAAATGTGACAAATTTTTACACGACTAGTAGAGAGCGATAAGAGCCAGCCTATGCACTATTAGGTTGGTTCTTGAAGTTCAAAATTGTAGTGGGCCGTAATTCAAGCTACCTCATCAATAGACGAGATATGCCGCAAATTGTGGCTAAATACGATTGGAGGACATCACAGGGGATGGAGGCTGATGGGGTCAGCATACAAGCATATTTGTGATTGCTTTTAAATAAGTGAAACTTTTTGGGGGTAAAATGCAGCTGGCTTTCCTTCAAGGAAAACAGACTACATTAATAAAAAAAAGATTTTTGTTTTTTCAAAGGTTTTGGGGAGTTGTTAGTGCTTCCCTAGACCACTGCCTTTTCTTCAGCAAATTTTATTTGCATTCAGAAAGAGGAAGAGGTCCCAATGAGAAACCCTTCTCTTTTACAAATGCATTACCACCTCCCTTTGCAGTGTCAGTAAAATGTCAATTTTTGTGACAGTATTTCAGTCACACAACATTGATACATAAGATAGAGATTCTATATTTTACTAGAATGCCTACAAGACGCCCCTTTCCAGACATTGAATCTGTGTCCATTTGGAATCCCATTTTATGAATGTAAAGACTTTTTCTGACATCTAAAATGGAATTAGGACAGAGGAAAAAGCATTTAATGGTCTCAATTGCCAAATTAGAATATTTTCGATTTTTAAAATGCTCAGTACACCTCGGAAAATAATTATCATGTTAATTGAAATGAAGATGGAAAAAAAAAATTTTGAACCGATTTCTGAGAATGAGCAGATCAAAATAGGTTCTTACAAGGACAGGCTTGCAGGTTCCAAATGTTTATTTCAACCTCTATCAACGATTGGTTTAGGATAGGATAGTTTATTGGAGTCAGCAGTTCCAGGTACAGTTAATTCTTCCTGCTTGTTGCACACCAGATATTTTGAGAAGGTTGGCCAAGTAATGTGAATTATTTAGATGGATTGCTTTGTGAGAGAATAGTTTTGGAATGTTGTTCTGGCTTATTTCTAACCCTGGGCGTAGTTTGCGAAGTAGCGCTACACGTAGCTACGCGAAGTGCACTTCGCACTATGTGAGCTACTCGTAGCTTTGCAAACTGTGTAGTGCACTGTGCAAGATGCTGTTCGCACTGATTGCACAGTGCCAGATGCTTGTCCGCATTGTGCAATCAGTGCAAACTGCATCTTGCACAGTGCAAGTGGTCATTGTCTGCCGCTCGAGTAGATTTCTACTCGAGCGGCAGCTTTCTCAACGCGGACTGGTAGTTTCTCATCGCGAGCGGTCGTGAGCATACGCGACCACTCGCAATGAGAAACCTGACCACCCCGCATTGAGAAGCTCGCTGGGAGGTTTATTTTCCACGCTCGCAATCAGTAACTTGATTTTGCTGATCGCGAACGAGGAAAAAGTCTTGCCGGGATGTCATTTTGCTTGCTCGCGGTCGCCAACTTGATGTTGAGGACCGCGAGCAAGCAAAAAATGATCGCTGCACTACGCTACGCTGCGCTTGTTTGCACTGTGCTATGTGGAATTCGCGTAGTGCGAAGTAGCGCAAACTTCGCAAACTACGCAAGCGTAGCGTAGTGCTTTGCCCAGGCTTACTTATTCTGTAGCCCAGGTAAATCTTTCAGCATTGGAGAGATATTTTCAAAAATCTTGGATGTCCCAAAGTTTTTTTGTCTTGATAAAGTGGTGTGTTCTGTGTCAACAAGAGAAATTATGTAAGTGAAGAATGATGTAGTGACCGAATGACTCATGATGTCTTGCATTCCTTTTCTTCTTGTGCACTTATTGGCCACACAACAAGTTTTTTTTTTGTACATATAGCCTGGTGAAATTAAGTTAAATAAATACAATTTGCTATCCACTGCCCTTCAATTATTTTATATTACAATTTTATTTACCCAGTTGTTGCTACTGAAGTTCACAGTTTAACTCCAGTTGTAGCACTTGAGAACGAATAAACAGAATTAGAGACCAAGGACCAGATTCATTAACATTTGCGCAATATCAAATGTTGAAAACATAAAATAACTTAACAGCTAGGTCTCTGTCTATGTGAAGGCAATACAGTGGATAATTATGATTGGAGATTTTGTATTGTCACATTTGAAATAAGTGAATGACCACACCACAGTTGTGTGATGTTCTGAAAGAATGGTGATCTTTTCTGTAGTGAATATAAAAAGCTCACTGCCAGGGAAGAGGGAGAGATGTATGTGGTCTCCTTTACAGCAAAAACACTCAAGGGCTGATTACGAGTCCGGCGGTTCATGGACTGCCAGACTTGCAGGAGTGGGACCGCCACAGCCCCGCCGCAGCTGCCTGGGAACCGCCGATCCCTAGCAGTTTTGCAGTAGTGTGGAGGCAACCATATACTGGTCAGGACTGCCCTGGTCCCAGCAAACATATTAGGAGTTTCCTCTCCACCAGGGTTTACATGGCGGTTCCTTCTCCATGTAAACCCTGGCAGAGAGGAAACAAAAGGGGTCCTACAGGGCCCCCTGGTACCTCTGCATCCTGTGGATGCAAACAGCAATACACCCTGTGTACACTCAACAGTTCCCACACGGCATGGACTTTAAAGTTCATGCGGCGCAGGAACTGTTTTAGCGTTCCCATTGTGGTGCCCATTTTTAGAGGCATGCCCAATAAAAGCCCACCAGACAGGAAGAAACTCCTAACCTGGCACGTGTCCTCACCACGGGTTTGGTGGTGCCACAACGCCAAACTCATTAACATGCCCTTATTGTGTTTTTTTAAAGTATTTTTTACATTTTCTCCGGCTGCAGATATGTGACTCCTGAGAAACAAACAGAATGAATTTCACCAGAGCCCGCTGAGTTTGGTCTATGGTCAGAGTATGTTTCTGGAGAAGAGGACTATTACAGATGCTGGCACAGCCAATGGTTGTACTACATAATAGGGACCTCTAAGATATTATGGTACAAGAATATTGAGGACAGAATAACGAGAGAAAAATATTGAAAGGCTAAATGCATATAAAGGAGTACAGATTTACTATACATAACTCCACATGTGTGACGTGAAGTTATTACCTACTGGCGAAATGGTGAGGACAAAAGTTTCCATAGGAAAAGCATTTTTTGTTTTGCCAATAACTTTTGAGCCGCTCAACGAATCTTCACAAAATTTTCAAATAACTTCCCCATTTTGGTTCAGCTGCTGTTGAAAGTTTCAGGGTGATCCGTCAAGCGGGGGACTAGAAAAAGGGGGGGGTCCCAAAACATGTTTTCCTGGTGTTATGTCTATGGGGATTTTTCATTTTTTAACATGACTACAGCCTGAACCGCTAAACGGATTTACACCAAATTTGGCAGAAAGCTAGATGCTAGTCCAGGAAGCGTGCTTTTTGTGATTTGGTGTAAATCTGTTAAGTAGTTTTAGAGATATTTAAGTTTAAAAAATATAGATATTTGGGAGGCCAAAATCTTACTGAAATCCTACAGAAATTTGATTGGCTGCCAATACTTCAACAGGAAGTGTTGGCAGCCATCTTCAGATTCGACTTAAAGGTAAATCTCACAAAAAAGTAAAAGATAAAGAAAACGGTGCAGGATAGGAATATCCTGACACCCCAGATATGGTGGGGGGATCCCGCAGGGACCCCGCCGAGGGTTAAAAGTGTTTTTTTTTGGCAGGAGTCGAGCTGGATTAGCGAATCCTGCCAAAAATGTAAAAAGATTAAGCTTGTTGTCCCTTGCCCCTTTAATAATTTGCCCCCAGGTGACCTAGGTTCTGGGAGCATTGTAACTATAAAAAGGAGGCGGGCGCACAAGCTTCCCTCCTGGGGTTCATTATGCCCCTGGGACCTCCACCTTCCTGGGGCTTCTTACATTTTAGTAAGGGGGCCCTCTTCGATCCACCGCAGCCCCAGGGCATTTCTTATAAGAATGCAGGGGGCCATGTGGACCACCCCGCAGCCTCAGTGGCCACCACCTCCCCGGGTATTTTGCAAATTTGAACACAAGGGGTAGCACGGCCCCCCTGCAGTCCCAGTAACCACCACCTCCCTGGGACAAATTACAAAAAAGGAGGGGGCAGTGGACCCCCTCCTGGAGCCCATAATGGCCCTCAGGAGCACCAACCGATAGGGCCGGCTCATGCAATATCCTGGGGTGCCCACCCCCAGGACATTGCAGTTTGCTATCGCTTGACGGCAGCTTCACCTCTCCGCCGAACCACAGAAAGCGGTCCTCTGCTTTCAGCAAGCAAGAGCATCAAAAATGCTCTAGCTTGCTGAAAGCAGAGCAGAATTGCCTTTGGTGAGAGGGAGCTGCATAACCAAAGGTTACAGGGACAACTGGAATAACAAAACCTTTGAAATTCATTGAAAAAGCCAAAGGTTACAGGGATGTTATAGTTAGACTCAGGTTTCACTCGTACAAAACCAATAAAATTCAGCAGGTATAGTTAGCTGCGCCAACAAAAACTCGCACCCCCCACAATGCACTGCTTATGACCTCACATATTACATCACTCATGACATGGTCGGTGACATCACTGATGACATCTCAAATAATATCACTGATGACATCAACCACAAAATCACTGACGTACCCACTCACATCCCATAGAACCTTTCTTACCTCACCCCCACTCCCACACAACCATTCACAAACCCATTCACAGACTGTAATATTAGGCCCATGGATTACAGTGCTATTTCCAGATACTTTGGTTCCTCATACCTCATGGCTACTGACATTTGTAAAATACTTTTTTATCTTCTTGTTAATACTCTGCCATGGCCACTCCACAGCAATTTTCTGTAACTCAACCTCCTCCACTTTTGAGTCATCCTGGCAAACCTTCCATCAAATGGGTCAATTGGTTTAGGTTGTTTGAAAACCATATAGTTGACATTGATGCCACAAATTACAATCCTGCTCACAAGTTTTTGTTTGGTAGTTTGGGTATGCAGTACCTCCTTTTCCTGCACTGTCTGGAAATTGTCCCTGGAACAAAATGTATTTGGAGTCTGTGGCTAGGTTGCGCAAACAGTTTTCGGATAAACCAAATATTATACTGGAATGTCATGCATTTTTTAAGCGCAAACAACAACCTGAAGAAAATGTTGAAGAATATGTCTCATCTCTCAGAATTTTAGCTGACACTTGTGAATTTGATGCCAACCTGGATACATATATTCGGGACAAATTAGTGTTTAATTCCGTTTCTAGAAAGGTTCAGGAAAGGTTATTTAGCTGTAGGAATCCCACTTTAGCTAAGGTTCTTGACTTAGCCAAAACTTTTGAAAGATCTCTCATGTCATCTAAAATTCTTCATCCTGAATCTTATACTGTCAATAGAGTTATGTCTAATGTAGAGCTTGCTGAAGAAGTGTGCACTGCCAATACTAGAGGGAAAGCATTTAAAGGGTCTAACAAAAAATGTTTGGTTCCTGTTACAGAAGTAGTTCCAAAACTCACTTGAGTACTTTCCCAAACTTCCCTGCAGTTGGCAAGAAGTGTCTTCTATGTAAACAATTGAACCATTTTCAAAGCGTTTGCAGGGTTGCTAATAGTCCTAAACAGTTTGCAAGAATTAGTAGTGTGGATATAATTGTTTCCACCTGTGCTTATGCTGTCAGTAATGTTATACTTACGCTGGATGATGGTGTTCAAGAATGCTCTATTAAAGGTCCAATATGTGCTATTATGATTAATAAGGTCACACTCATGGTTATGGCTGATTCAGAGTCACCCAAATCCACATTTTATGAGCAGTGGCAAAATGATTTTTGCTTGATACCTATGGATGTTAATCCTTAAGCTTTCGGTGAAAAGGACATTGATATGTTGGGTTACTTTAATGCCAAAGTGACATGTCTTGGGAGAAAACTTGAAACCAAAGCTTATGTTGCAGTGAAAATGATGGATGTTGTTGGGTGGTGAGATTTCGCAATGATGGGCATATTGTTGGTTCCAGGCTCACCCAATCCTGTGGTGTTAGGAGATAAACCTTTTTCTTTACTTCATGTCGCTCAAGAGTCTGTTGCTGACATTTTGGCTGACTTTGAGTCAAGTTAATTCCTGGCATGCAACCTGTAGCTCATAAGGTATGTTCTGTCCCTTTGACTGCCAGAGTTGATCTTAAAAACTCTTTTGACTCATTGTTATCTCAAGATATCATTCAACCCACAGATTCGTCACAATTGGTGGCACCCATTGTCGTAGTACGAAAAAGGAATAACAAGATTAGGTTGTGTGCTTACTTGCGTGCCTTCAACAGGAACATAGATGTGGATTGCTAACTGCTTCCCAAAATTCAACAATTTTTAGCTAGTCTTGGTGGTGTGCAGTGGTTTTCCACAATTGACATTAGGTCAGCATATCACCCAATGACCTTGTCCCTTGAATCACAAGAACTCACCACTTAAGTGATGCCTTATGGGGCATACACGTACATGAGGTTGCCCTTTGGTTTGGCATCTGCCACCAGTGTGTTCCAAAAGCTTACGGATAGCTCATTTGGGGACATTGCTGGCATGCAGGCATATCATGATGACATTCTGGTTTATGCCAAGGATTAAGGTGAACATAATAAAATATTGAGAAAGGTATTCACTATTTTGCAGGACAGAGGCATGACTGTTAGGATGAAAAAATGCAAATTTGCAACAAATGAATTGGAGTACTTGGGTCACATGATCACTAGTAAAAGCATTAGTCCCAAGATTTCACTTGTCAACGATAGAGTGCCTGGATATGCCCAGTTTGTTGAACCCCTCCGACTATTGCTCAGAAATGGACACATCCTTTGTGTAGTCAGATGAACAGGATAAGGCTTTCGAGAAAGTAAAGGGATTAATTGTTATTGCTCTGGCGTTTAATGCTTTTGGCGAGAATCGCACCTCTGTCACCGTTGATGCCAGTGCTTGCATTTTGGGTGCGATCATCAGTCAGAAAGCCACTGATGGAGATAAAACAATTGGCTTTGCATCCAGGGCCTTGAGACCTTTTGAGCAACAGTATAGCACCTTTGAGAGGGAAGCATTAGCTTGTGTTTGGGCTGTTCACAAACTTAAATCATATATATAAGGAACAAAATTTCAATTAGTCTCCAATCACAAACCCTTGGTGCATGTCTTCTCTAATTGTTTATGGTCCAATATGTTCTCCAGGCTTACCAGACCTGTCTTGAAACTTCAAGAACATAATTTTGCTATTGGTCATATTCCTGGTGGCAAGAATTTCACGCTGACTGTTTATCCAGCCTGGCTTTTGACTGTGATGAAGATGACCCTATTGATGATATTGAATGTGTATGCATTTCTTGGCTCACCTGATACTGATTCCTTTATAATAGTTTTTAAGGGAATTTTTACATTGGAAGGACCTCCCAAGTTTGTAGTTACTGACAATTGTACTCATTTCATGTCAGAAAGCGTGTGAAAGTAGTTCTTGGCAATTATGGATGTGAAACCACTCAAGGTTGCTTTATACTCCCCATCTTCAAATGGCCTTGTTGAGCGTGCCAACCGAATCATCGAAGAAGGCGGTGCAAACAGCTGTAGCATCAGGTTTGGATGTTGAATCTTTTGTGAATTAAAAAGTGTAAAGCTACAATACATCTCCACACTGTACGACTGGGGTTGCCAATATTTTTTTGCTCAGGTGTAGGATAGTTCACACGTCTTTGTGTTGCTCGTGGTTGTGTGAGAAAACGCATGTTGTAGATGTACTGGTGCCATCCAGGGATGAAGTCGCTTCCAGAGTGTTGTTGTAGCAGTCTGGCATGAAGATGAGGTGTGGCAGAAGTTATACTGGAGCTATTTTGGATGTGTCATAGGTGACTGGATAATGATCAAAAGTCCCAAAAAGGCCAAGAAATGAGAGTCAAACTTTTCGGTGCCCACGGAGGTGGATAGAGTCGCCAAGGGGGCTGTTCTTATCGTAGGGAAATGTTGGTGGAACAAGAGACAATTGATCAAGCTAACTTCCAAACAGGTTGTCATTATGTCTAAAAGGAGAGATGGCATCATGAATGCTGATTGGGTGCAATGGCTTCAACCCTCTACGCAAGTCCCAGGTGAAAGAAACATTTCTGTGGATCCCAACCAGGGAAATTTTTCTGTGAGTGAGAGTTCCTCTTGTGTATGCACATGTATAAGCTAGGTGGGTTCCCGGGCAAGGAGATGCCAAAGAGGCTTGAGGAATTTGGGCTTTCCTAAGCATTCACACATGTCTTGTTTAAGTTTTATGTTTGTTTTGTTTCAGATTAAAAGGGGGAAGATATGTGCAATATTAGGCATTGTTTCTTTAGGGTTTATGATGCACGTGCTATGCATGCAGCGTGTACTGTCTTTGTATGCACTCATGATATTGTAAAGAACGCTATGTTTATCTTTGAATCTGTGCTCGTGTCATGTTGGCACAGTGCAGTGTTTACTTTGAAACAAGCCCTTTGTGTGCAGTTAGCGCGTTTCCCATTAATTTGACCAGTAACCTGTTGGGACCTGAGATGCATGCACACGGAGTGTCATGGGTCTGAGGAATTGCAATAAAGAATATTTGTAACCATGTCAGTCACTGACACAACCACACATTCACCCATACAGCCACTCTCACATTCACTCACTCACCCATACAGTCACTTATATACCCCATAACTCACATATACCACCTTTACCATCCCAAGTTACTCAGCCATATACAACTGACAAATCCACTTACTCGCCCGGATAGCCATACACACACTCACTCACCAATACAGCCCCTCACACATGCATTCACTAACCCATACAGTTACTGACTCACCCACTCACTCATCCATACAGGCAGTCACACACACCCTCACACTCCAGCCCAGACACTCAGACAACCATACACGTACTCAGACAAACAATCACTCACCCATAGAGCTACTCACATACCCACATACCCACTCACACATCCATACAGCCACTTAAAACCAACTGACAGACTGATACAGACATTCGCACAGCCATTCACTCACCAATGCATTCACTTAGACACCTAATCACTCACTTATACAGTAAGTCATGCACCCACAGAATAATCCATGCAGACACTCCCTGATTCACCAATGCACCTTGGTATATATTACTCATAAACTTTTTAAAAACAATCACAGTTACTACACGGTTTATCAGTGATGTCACTGACCATATCATGAGTGATGTAATATGTGAGGTCATAAACAGTGCACTGCGGGGGCGCGAGTTATAGTTATAGTTAGCTTCCATTTATACCTGGTGGATGTTTTGTACGAGTGGAATCTGAGCCTAGCTATAACGTCCTTGTAACCCTGTGACCTTTGGTTTTTCCAATGGATATATATATATAAATATGTATATATATATATATGTGTGTGTGTGTGTGTGCATATATATATTCACTGAAAAAACCATAGGTTTCAGGCACGTTATAGTAAGGAATTAGCATTTAAAAAACCTTACAAATTCACTGAAAAAACCAAAGGTTTCAGGGGCGTTATAGTTAGCTGGACTTTTCACTCGTACAAAACCATTGAAATTCCCCCGTTATATGAGTGATGTCACTGACCATGTCATGAGTGATGTAATATGTGACGTCATCAGCAGTGCATTGCGGGCGCGCGAGTTATAGTTAGCTGAACTAACTATAACGGGGGAATTTCAATGGTTTTGTACGAGTGAAAAGTCCAGCTAACTATAACGCCCCTGAAACCTATGGTTTTTTCAGTGAATTTCTAAGGTTTTTTAAATGCTAATTCCTAACTATAACGTGCCTGAAACCTATGGTTTTTTCAGTGAATTTCAAAGGTTTTTTAAATGCTAATTTCTAACTATGCCTACAGAGATAGGACATGTGAAGAAAGAAGAAAAAACGCACAGAAAGAAAAAAAAGGAATGCAGAAAGAAGCAACAGAAGTCCTCAAAGACGAAGAAAAGTGCAGGAAGAAGGATAACTTGCAGAAAGAACAAAGAGAAGAGCAGAAAGAAGCCTTGTTGCAAAATCATCCTGTACCCTCAACTTTTTCAGACGGATACTGGTGGTAACTGAGTCTGACTAACCAGTCCTAGAGCCAGTGCTATGTTAAAAGACACTCAGAATACAGTGAAAACACCTACATACACTAGGGAACACTATGCGTTGGGGTCCCCCTGTGATCAGCATGACCTCCTCTGTAAGCCCCTAGTATATAATAGGGCAGGGGATTAAAACTACCTCTTAAAATGCGCCACAGGGCGTGTTTGCACACGTCACCTCAGGCCCCGTCCCCTCACTTCCCCACTGTGTAAACACGCCCTGTGGCCGTTTTAAGTTGGGAGATTAAGTCCCCTTGAAGCCTGAGGGTTCCTAGGGTCCAACTAGCCCACTAGGTACTTCCAGTATGCGCCACAGAGCTGCGTTGCAGAGAGGTGTAAAAAGTGGCACGGCCTGGACCACCTCTCTGCAACGCAGCTCAGTGGCGCTTACTGGAAGCACCTGGTGGGCTAGTTAGCCCCCAGGGGCCCTCAGGATTGAAGGGGTATTATTTCCCCAACTTAAAACGCGCCATAGGGTGTGTTTGCACACGTCACCTCAGGCCCCGTCCCCTTCCTTCCCCTCTGTGTAAACATGCCCTGTGGCCGTTTTTTAAGTTGGGAGATTAAGTCCCCTTGAATCCTGAGGATCCCTAGGGGCAAAATAGCCCACTAGGTACATCCAGTAAGCGCCATTGCAGAGAGGTGTAAAAAGGGGCACGGCCTGCACCACCTCTCTGCAACGCAGAGCAGTGGCACTTACTGGAAGCACCTGGTGGGCTAGTTGGCCCCCAGGGTCCCTCAGGATTGAAGGGGAATTATTTCCCCAACTTAAAACGCGCCACAGGGCGTGTTTGCACACGTCACCTCAGGCGCCGTCTCCTCCCTTCACCACTGTGTAAACGTGCCCTGTGGCCGTTCTAAGTTGAGAGATTAAGTCCCCTTGAATCCTAAGGGTCCCTAGGGTCAAACTAGCCCACTAGGTACCTCCAGTAAGCGCCACTGAGCTGCGTTGCATAGAGGTGTAAAAAGGGGCGTGGCCTCAGAACACCTTTCTGCAACGCAGCTCCCTGGCGCACACTGGAGATACCTGTTGGGCTAGTTAACCCTCAGGGACCCTCAGTATTGAAGGGGAATTAATTCCCCAACTTACAACTGGCCAGGGGGCGCGTTTGCAAAGTGCTGCAAGGAGGGGGCGTGGCCTCCAGCGCGATGCCGGTCTTTTATTTATTTTATTTTTTTAAGAAGGAGGGCTGTGTGGCCCCCCTTCTTTTTCTAATTTACTGGCCCTGGGGACCCCATCCCCCAGGGCCTGCACCCTAATTTTTTTTGTTGAAAAAAATAAATTTGGCCCTCCCAAGGCCTTAATCGGCCCCGGGGCCCCAACCCCCGGGTCATGGCCTTTTTTTTATTTAAATTCTTTAGGTGGGGGCTGCGATGCCCCCCTCCTCAGGCCACTTATGGCTCCGGGAACCCAATCCCCCGGGCCGGCCTTTGTTTTTTATTATTTTAAAAATATATATATTTATAGAAACACCTAGGACATGCTGGACAAACCGTATATACCTATCACCATGACGATTTGCGTGATATTCATTAAAAGGCGACTATGCATAGAATGAATCCACATGGAATGTATTTACACCGCTAGTGAAGCTCTGACGTGTCTGACGCCCTACCGTGCCTAATCCCGGCGCCCCCGCCGGTGGGTACTCTCCAAGTAGACACCCTTGTCGTTTATTTATATAAACATGGGTAGCTATTGACGGGCACATTTAATATACATGCACACCAAGCCATTCAAAGGGGATTCGACAAAAATTCGACCAAACTATGCAAGAAACCCCCCTTACGGTTAATAAAAAACACATCCACCGCCGGATGTGTAATACTTTTTATTTTACTCTCTGGAAAGGAGACAAACCTCACTTGAGAGTCACAGCGTGCTCCTGGCTGAGCCCAATGCTGTGTTACACCCACCAGTGCCCGCCGATTGCCTCACACCTCTGTGTTGTATTCCACCAGCTAGTGCGTATGCTATGACACTCTCTAGCCCATGTGCACTGTAACACCACCCCGTGAATATGTCATGCCACACTTGCCTCCGCAAGGGTTATATTGTCCCATCTAACGTGCCTTCCTCGATGTGTATGTTATAACGCACAGTGCTATGCCATACATATTACAATCTGGGATCCATATCTTTGTCACAGTGCATATGCAACGTTACACTCCCCAGCACATATTTTATATTACAACTTTAGAGACTAGTTATGTTACACAACACTGCCCTGTGCATATTACACTCCAAGGCGCATATTGCATAGCACGCGCTAGTGCCTGTGCTATCTCGCGCTCTCCAATGAATCTGTCACTGCGCACAATGTATTGCATATTATATTTCACACCCCGGTTCATCTTATATCACACTTTTTGGTGCATAGTTTATACCATATACTACATCTAGTTTTCATTTTCAATCGTGCTCTCAGGACTATGTTCTATATAACACTGCATCCACCTGCCCTTTTCACGGGCATTACATTTTGCGATGGGGGTGGAGGGTCAGGGGGTGTTTCTGCCAAGTGAGCCCGGAGTCACAGTCACAAACTTCCTCTTTTTCCTGAATAAAAGTGAGATTAGGCTGCATACTTGTTCATATTTTAAGTAGTTCGCACAGACACCCATTTTAAAAACAATAAAGTTCTAATACCCACCTTCTCTGAACAGTTAGCTTGATGCCCCATCCACCTCCTCCCTATCCTCTGTTGTCTGAATCCATGGACTAGCCTCCTCCCTCCTGCCATGCATGGTCTGATGTGCTGCCACTGCCCTCCATTTAGCATGATGTACCAGTCCACTCCTCCTGCCCTCCATTGCCCAATTCTATGGCCCATCATTGACCTCCTGCTTAGCCTCTGTGCTTAGCTTGCTGCCCCTATTCTCCTTCCCCCTGCCCTCCGATGTATTTGTGCATGCCCCTGCTCCATCCTTTTTGCCCACTATGTTCCATGGACCTGCCACTCCTATCTACTCTGAGTGTTCTGTTGAGCTGCCACTCCCCTCCCACCTGCCTAGCATTGTCAGATGACTGTAACCTGTCCCTGCCACCTCCACCCTGCCTGTCCACATGCCATGCCCCTATCCCCTTCCTCCTGTCCTCCATGGTCCATTTTACTGCCACACCCTTCTGCCCTCCCTGATCTGTTGTGCTGCAACTGCTCCTCCTGCCTGCCCCGCGCGATCTGTTGTGAGGCCCCTTCCCCTGAACTCTCTAGTCTGTGCCCAGGTCCTGACCCTCCCTTCTATCCTCCACGGTCCTTTGTGCATGCCCCTGCACCCTCCTTCTTGCCCATCATAGCCATTGTGCTGCCACTAACCCTCCCGCTTGCCATGCATGGTCTTCTGTGCTGCCATGGCCCCTCCCACCTTCCCTGTGTGCTCAGCTAGCTGCCCCTGACCCCCTCCCACCTTCCCTCCATGGTCTGTGTGTATGCCACCATAGTCTCATTGTTGCTCTCCATGGTGTGTCTTGTTTCTAGTGCCCATCCTGCCTGACCTCCATGGTCATCTTGCTGCTCCTGCGCTGCCACCTTGCCCCCAGCCCTCTGTTTCCATGTGCAGACCCCCTATTCCCTCCCTCCTGGCTTGTCTGTTCCATTGTAATGCCCCTGATCCGTCCCCCCTGCCCTTTATGGTCTGTTATGCTGCAGCTTTCTCTCCTGTCTGTCCATTATGGTCAGCTAGCTACCATTGCCTCTTTCCCATCTGTTCTCTGTTGTCCATGTGCATGGTCCTGTCCCCTCCCTATTGCTTTCTATGGATTGCTGTGCTGCACTCCTGTCCCGCATGCGCTGTGTGGTGTATTGTACTGCTGCAAACCCTGATGCCTGCCCTGTAGGGTCAGTTTGGTGCACCTCTCCATGTCCCTCCTGTCCTCCGTTATCCGAGTCCATGTCCCTACCCCAATTCCTCCTGCCTACCATGATTCAATGTACCATACTTGCAAACATTTTGAACTTGGTGAGAGGGAGATTTTGAAAAAAACTGGGGTATTGATTTTCCCCTTTGAGTTACATTGAAAAAGAGGAGATTGTAGACAGGAGACAGATCAAATAAAGCCCATTTGAGCTTAAAAACATTGGACGTTTCCTGGCTGAAACTGGTCTGTTGGCATGTATGGTTGTACTACCACTGCCTCTTCCTTCTGCCCACAATGGTCTATTATATTGCCACAGCCTCTCTTGCCAGTCCTGTATTGTTGGTTTGTTGTCCCTGCCCCCGCCCCCCTTTCCACTGCCCTCCATAGTCTGTTGTGCTGCCACTGCCCTTCCTGCCTGCCCAGTGTGGTAAAATTGTTGCCTCTGCACTCTCCTACCTGCCTTCAATGTTCAGAGTCCGTGCCCCTGGCCTCTGCCTCTCAACAGTATCCCAATGAACAACTAGATTGCTAACATTCTATATTTATTACAAAAGTGTGGAACGCCTGACGTCATCTTGATGTAATCAAAACTGTAATACCTAGAGTATTTCCTTTATAAATTACATATATAAGGTTTTAAGACTTTAGTTACATTATACATCATTTGTTGATGGTACCATACTCATTTTAGGAATCGTGGTATGTTCTAAGGTGATTTTACCATGTGAAAAAGCCTTCTGCTGGGATATCATGAATCATGTTTGAGAGAAAACTATTTTCACATGCTTTTCCCACAGAGGTTTGGAAGGTGATCTATAAGCTAAACTGAGAGCATATTTTCTGTAAATTCACATTATCTTTCTCAGTCATGTGAGAATGAAGTCTGACATTCTCAGTAAAACATGTACATCCAACAAGGGCAGAGACTGTCAGTTGATTCCTTTGTGTTCTACTGCAGCTTCCCAGAGTGTTCCAAAGAACAACTAGAGCGCTAAAAGTCTTACTTATGACAAAGTTATGGCACACCTGAAGCCATCTTGATTGGAATAAAGTGGTAACATTTAAAACATTTATTTTAAAAAGGAACAAAATGAGAGGGTTCATTTTGCCATAGAATGTATGATTAGTGCTGCAGAAAGAAAAATTAGGGCACATTTTGAGTGACTTCTCAAATCCTCTTCTATTTCATTAAAGAATTCTGACATGCAGACTGAAACATGCACTTTCAATACCAGCAGCAGACTTCCCTGGTGAGCAGTAGCTTTACTACAGTGATCTAATGAACAACTAGAGTGCTAACATTCTGAATTTATGGCAAATGTGTGACACATCTGAATGCCTTCTTCATTGAATCAAAGTACAAAACTGACAGTATGCCTACCGAGGAGACTGCAGTAAATGAGGAAATTAGGAATCTTCATAACAAGGTTCCCAAGATGGCCACCAGAGACAAAAGAGCCCAAATGTAGCACAAATATCACCGAGATGTAGCCCAAGTATAGCCCAATGACAGAAATCCCAGAGTGTTTTAAAGAACAACTAGAGCGCTAACAGTCTTACTTATGACAAAGGTATGGCACACCTGAAGCCATCTTGATTGGAATAAAGTGGTAACATTTAAAACATTTAATTTGCAAAGGAACAAAATGAGGGGGTTCATTTTGCCATAGAAATTATGATTAGTGCTGCAGAAAGAAAACTTAGGGCACATTTTGACTTCTCAAATCCTCTTCTATTTCATAAAAAAGTTCTGACATGCAGACTGAAACATGCACTTTGAATACCAGCAGCAGACTTCCCTGGTGAGCAGTAGCTTTGCTACAGTGATCTAATGAGGAACTAGAGTGCTATCATTCAGAATTTATGGCAAATGTGTCACATCTGAATGCCTTCTTGATGGAACCAAAGTAAACAATCATTGAAAATGCAATAGGTCTCGCCCTCGTTTAAATTAAAGCAATTCTGTTTATAATTAGGTGGCTTTTTAGCTTTGCTTTTATTAGTGTTTCTCAAAATTTCATATACATACCATGCATATGTATGCATATATGTATATGTATATGTTTGCATGAATTTATATTTATATAGATATGCAGATTATATGTTTATATATGTATATATATATACACATACATATATATAAATGCATATGCATATATATGCATATATATATGTGCATATGTGTGCATGTACAGAGAGGTAGAGAGGTAGAGGTGTATAGGTAGAGGTGTAGAGGTAGAGAGGTAGAGGTAGAGAGGTAGAGAGGTAGAGAGTAGTAGAGAGAGAGGTAGAGAGGTAGAGAGTAGAGAGCAAGTAATAGAGAGTAGAGAGTGAGTAGTAGAGAGTAGTAGAGCGAGTAGTAGAGAGTGAGTAGTAGAGAGTGAGTATTAGAGAGTGAGTAGTAGAGAGTAGTAGAGAGTGAGTAGTAGAGTGAGTAGTAGAAAGTAGTAGAGAGTAGTAGAGAGTGAGTAGTAGAGAGTAGTAGAGAGTGAGTAGTAGAGAGTGAGTAGTAGAGAGTGAGTAGTAGAGAGTAGTAGAGAGTAGTAGAGAGAGAGTAGTAGAGAGTAGTAGAGAGTGAGTAGTAGAGAGAGAGTAGTAGAGTAGTAGAGAGTGAGTGCTAGAGAGCAGCAGAGAGTAGTAGAGTGAGTAGTAGAGAGTGAATAGTAGAGAGTAGTAGTAGAGAGTAGTAGAGAGTGTAGTAGAGAGTGAGTAGTGGAGAGTAGTAGTAGAGAGATAGTAGTAGAGAGTGAGTAGTAGAGAGTAGTAGAGTGAGTAGTAGAGAGTAGTAGAGAGTGAGTAGTAGAGAGAGAGTAGTAGAGTAGTAGAGAGTGAGTGCTAGAGAGCAGCAGAGAGTAGTAGAGTGAGTAGTAGAGAGTGAATAGTAGAGAGTAGTAGTAGAGAGTAGTAGAGAGTGTAGTAGAGAGTGAGTAGTGGAGAGTAGTAGCGAGTGAGTAGTAGAGAGTGGTAGAGAGTGAGTAGTAGAGTAGCAGAGAGTGAGTGGTAGAGAGTAGTAGAAAGTAGTAGAGTGAGTAGTAGAGAGTGAATAGTAGAGAGTAGTAGAGAGTGAGTAGTAGAGAGTAGTAGAGCGTGAGTAGTAGAGAGTGAGTAGTAGAGAGTGAGTAGTAGAGAGTAATAGCGAGTGAGTAGTAGAGAGTGAGTAGTAGAGTAGTAGAGAGTGAGTAGTTGAGAGTGAGTAGTAGAGAGTAGTAGAGTAGTAGAGAGTGAGTATTAGAGAGTAGTAGAGAGTGAGTAGTAGAGAGTGAGTAGTAGAGCGAGAGTAGTAGAGAGTAGTAGAGAGTCAGTAGTAGAGTAGTAGAGATTAGTCAGTCAGTGTCAGTAAACAAGCATTGAAAATGCAATAGGTCTCGCCCTCGTTTAAATTAAAGCAATTCTGTTTATAATTAGGTGGCTTTTTAGCTTTGCTTTTATTAGTGTTTCTCAAAATTTCATATACATACCATGCATATGTATGCATATATGTATATGTATATGTTTGCATGAATTTATATTTATATAGATATGCAGATTATATGTTTATATATGTATATATATATACACATACATATATATAAATGCATATGCATATATATGCATATATATATGTGCATATGTGTGCATGTACAGAGAGGTAGAGAGGTAGAGGTGTATAGGTAGAGGTGTAGAGGTAGAGAGGTAGAGGTAGAGAGGTAGAGAGGTAGAGAGTAGTAGAGAGAGAGGTAGAGAGGTAGAGAGTAGAGAGCAAGTAATAGAGAGTAGAGAGTGAGTAGTAGAGAGTAGTAGAGCGAGTAGTAGAGAGTGAGTAGTAGAGAGTGAGTATTAGAGAGTGAGTAGTAGAGAGTAGTAGAGAGTGAGTAGTAGAGTGAGTAGTAGAAAGTAGTAGAGAGTAGTAGAGAGTGAGTAGTAGAGAGTAGTAGAGAGTGAGTAGTAGAGAGTGAGTAGTAGAGAGTGAGTAGTAGAGAGTAGTAGAGAGTAGTAGAGAGAGAGTAGTAGAGAGTAGTAGAGAGTGAGTAGTAGAGAGAGAGTAGTAGAGTAGTAGAGAGTGAGTGCTAGAGAGCAGCAGAGAGTAGTAGAGTGAGTAGTAGAGAGTGAATAGTAGAGAGTAGTAGTAGAGAGTAGTAGAGAGTGTAGTAGAGAGTGAGTAGTGGAGAGTAGTAGTAGAGAGATAGTAGTAGAGAGTGAGTAGTAGAGAGTAGTAGAGTGAGTAGTAGAGAGTAGTAGAGAGTGAGTAGTAGAGAGAGAGTAGTAGAGTAGTAGAGAGTGAGTGCTAGAGAGCAGCAGAGAGTAGTAGAGTGAGTAGTAGAGAGTGAATAGTAGAGAGTAGTAGTAGAGAGTAGTAGAGAGTGTAGTAGAGAGTGAGTAGTGGAGAGTAGTAGCGAGTGAGTAGTAGAGAGTGGTAGAGAGTGAGTAGTAGAGTAGCAGAGAGTGAGTGGTAGAGAGTAGTAGAAAGTAGTAGAGTGAGTAGTAGAGAGTGAATAGTAGAGAGTAGTAGAGAGTGAGTAGTAGAGAGTAGTAGAGCGTGAGTAGTAGAGAGTGAGTAGTAGAGAGTGAGTAGTAGAGAGTAATAGCGAGTGAGTAGTAGAGAGTGAGTAGTAGAGTAGTAGAGAGTGAGTAGTTGAGAGTGAGTAGTAGAGAGTAGTAGAGTAGTAGAGAGTGAGTATTAGAGAGTAGTAGAGAGTGAGTAGTAGAGAGTGAGTAGTAGAGCGAGAGTAGTAGAGAGTAGTAGAGAGTCAGTAGTAGAGTAGTAGAGATTAGTCAGTCAGTGTCAGTAAACAAGCATTGAAAATGCAATAGGTCTCGCCCTCGTTTAAATTAAAGCAATTCTGTTTATAATTAGGTGGCTTTTTAGCTTTGCTTTTATTAGTGT
Organism: Triturus cristatus; assembly: GCF_964204655.1. Lineage (NCBI taxonomy): Eukaryota > Metazoa > Chordata > Amphibia > Caudata > Salamandridae > Triturus > Triturus cristatus. Next base: position 1,313,052,088 of record NC_140591.1, read on the forward strand.
TTCTCAAAATTTCATATACATACCATGCATATGTATGCATATATGTATATGTATATGTTTGCATGAATTTATATTTATATAGATATGCAGATTATATGTTTATATATGTATATATATATACACATACATATATATAAATGCATATGCATATATATGCATATATATATGTGCATATGTGTGCATGTACAGAGAGGTAGAGAGGTAGAGGTGTATAGGTAGAGGTGTAGAGGTAGAGAGGTAGAGGTAGAGAGGTAGAGAGGTAGAGAGTAGTAGAGAGAGAGGTAGAGAGGTAGAGAGTAGAGAGCAAGTAATAGAGAGTAGAGAGTGAGTAGTAGAGAGTAGTAGAGCGAGTAGTAGAGAGTGAGTAGTAGAGAGTGAGTATTAGAGAGTGAGTAGTAGAGAGTAGTAGAGAGTGAGTAGTAGAGTGAGTAGTAGAAAGTAGTAGAGAGTAGTAGAGAGTGAGTAGTAGAGAGTAGTAGAGAGTGAGTAGTAGAGAGTGAGTAGTAGAGAGTGAGTAGTAGAGAGTAGTAGAGAGTAGTAGAGAGAGAGTAGTAGAGAGTAGTAGAGAGTGAGTAGTAGAGAGAGAGTAGTAGAGTAGTAGAGAGTGAGTGCTAGAGAGCAGCAGAGAGTAGTAGAGTGAGTAGTAGAGAGTGAATAGTAGAGAGTAGTAGTAGAGAGTAGTAGAGAGTGTAGTAGAGAGTGAGTAGTGGAGAGTAGTAGTAGAGAGATAGTAGTAGAGAGTGAGTAGTAGAGAGTAGTAGAGTGAGTAGTAGAGAGTAGTAGAGAGTGAGTAGTAGAGAGAGAGTAGTAGAGTAGTAGAGAGTGAGTGCTAGAGAGCAGCAGAGAGTAGTAGAGTGAGTAGTAGAGAGTGAATAGTAGAGAGTAGTAGTAGAGAGTAGTAGAGAGTGTAGTAGAGAGTGAGTAGTGGAGAGTAGTAGCGAGTGAGTAGTAGAGAGTGGTAGAGAGTGAGTAGTAGAGTAGCAGAGAGTGAGTGGTAGAGAGTAGTAGAAAGTAGTAGAGTGAGTAGTAGAGAGTGAATAGTAGAGAGTAGTAGAGAGTGAGTAGTAGAGAGTAGTAGAGCGTGAGTAGTAGAGAGTGAGTAGTAGAGAGTGAGTAGTAGAGAGTAATAGCGAGTGAGTAGTAGAGAGTGAGTAGTAGAGTAGTAGAGAGTGAGTAGTTGAGAGTGAGTAGTAGAGAGTAGTAGAGTAGTAGAGAGTGAGTATTAGAGAGTAGTAGAGAGTGAGTAGTAGAGAGTGAGTAGTAGAGCGAGAGTAGTAGAGAGTAGTAGAGAGTCAGTAGTAGAGTAGTAGAGATTAGTCAGTCAGTGTCAGTAAACAAGCATTGAAAATGCAATAGGTCTCGCCCTCGTTTAAATTAAAGCAATTCTGTTTATAATTAGGTGGCTTTTTAGCTTTGCTTTTATTAGTGTTTCTCAAAATTTCATATACATACCATGCATATGTATGCATATATGTATATGTATATGTTTGCATGAATTTATATTTATATAGATATGCAGATTATATGTTTATATATGTATATATATATACACATACATATATATAAATGCATATGCATATATATGCATATATATGTGCATATGTGTGCATGTACAGAGAGGTAGAGAGGTAGAGGTGTATAGGTAGAGGTGTAGAGGTAGAGAGGTAGAGGTAGAGAGGTAGAGAGGTAGAGAGTAGTAGAGAGAGAGGTAGAGAGGTAGAGAGTAGAGAGCAAGTAATAGAGAGTAGAGAGTGAGTAGTAGAGAGTAGTAGAGCGAGTAGTAGAGAGTGAGTAGTAGAGAGTGAGTATTAGAGAGTGAGTAGTAGAGAGTAGTAGAGAGTGAGTAGTAGAGTGAGTAGTAGAAAGTAGTAGAGAGTAGTAGAGAGTGAGTAGTAGAGAGTAGTAGAGAGTGAGTAGTAGAGAGTGAGTAGTAGAGAGTAGTAGAGAGTAGTAGAGAGAGAGTAGTAGAGAGTGAGTAGTAGAGAGTGAGTAGTAGAGAGATAGTAGTAGAGAGTGAGTAGTAGAGAGTAGTAGAGTGAGTAGTAGAGAGTAGTAGAGAGTGAGTAGTAGAGAGAGAGTAGTAGAGTAGTAGAGAGTGAGTGCTAGAGAGCAGCAGAGAGTAGTAGAGTGAGTAGTAGAGAGTGAATAGTAGAGAGTAGTAGTAGAGAGTAGTAGAGAGTGTAGTAGAGAGTGAGTAGTGGAGAGTAGTAGCGAGTGAGTAGTAGAGAGTGGTAGAGAGTGAGTAGTAGAGTAGCAGAGAGTGAGTGGTAGAGAGTAGTAGAGAGTAGTAGAGTGAGTAGTAGAGAGTGAATAGTAGAGAGTAGTAGAGAGTGAGTAGTAGAGAGTAGTAGAGCGTGAGTAGTAGAGAGTGAGTAGTAGAGAGTGAGTAGTAGAGAGTAATAGCGAGTGAGTAGTAGAGAGTGAGTAGTAGAGTAGTAGAGAGTGAGTAGTTGAGAGTGAGTAGTAGAGAGTGAGTAGTAGAGAGTAGTAGAGTAGTAGAGAGTGAGTATTAGAGAGTAGTAGAGAGTGAGTAGTAGAGAGTGAGTAGTAGAGCGAGAGTAGTAGAGAGTAGTAGAGAGTCAGTAGTAGAGTAGTAGAGATTAGTCAGTCAGTGTCAGTCAATGTCAGTCAATGTCAGTCAGTCAGTGTCAGTCAGTCAGTGTCAGTCAATGTCAGTCAATGTCAGTCAGTCAGTGTCAGACAATCAGTGTCAGTCAGTGTCAGTCAATCAGTGTCAGTCAGTGTCAGTCAATCAGTGTCAGTCAGTGTCAATCAGTGTCAGTCAGTCAGTGTCAGTCAGTCTGTGTCAGCTAGAGCAGCTCTGCTGACCTGGTTCTCTGGCTCTAAAGCAGCTCTGCTGACCTGGTTCTCTCTCTCTAACGCAGCTCTGCTGACCTGGTTTCTCTGGCTTTACAGCAGGTCTGCTGACCTGGTTCTCTGGCTCTAGAGCAGCTCTGCTGACCTAGTTCTTATGCTACAGAGCAGCTCTGCTGATCTAGTTCTGTGGCTCTACAACAGCTCTGCAGACCTGGTTCTCTGGCTCTAAAGCAGCTCCATTGACCCAGTTCTATGGCTCTTAAGCAGTTCTGCTGACATGGTTCTCTGGCTCTATAGAATCTCTGCTGACCTGGTTCTCTCCCTCTAAAGCAGCTCTACTGACCTGGTTTCTCTGGCTCTGCAGCAGCTCTGCTGACCTGGTTCTCTGGCTCTAGAGCAGCTCTGTTGACCTGGTTCTTAGGCTCTAGAGCAGCTCTACTGACCTGGTTCCCTGGCTCTAAAGCAGCTCTGCTGACCTGGTTCTATGTCTCTAAAGCAGCTCTGCTGATTTGGTTCTCTGGCTCTAAAGCAGCTCTGCTGATTTGGTTCTCTGGCTCTAGAGTAGCTCTGCTGACCTGGTTCTCTGGCTATAAAGCAGCTCTGCTAACCTGGTTCTCTGGCTCTAAAGCAGCTCTGCTGGCCTGGTTCTCTGGCTCTACAGCAGCTCTGCTGACCTGGTTCTTAGGCTCTAGAGCAGCTCTGCTGACCTGGTTCTTAGGCTCTAGAGCAGCTCGGCTGACCTGGTTCTCTGGCTCTACAGCAGCTCTGCTGACCTGGTTTTCTGCACTCATGACGCACGCACCCGACTTCGCAAAAATATATTTAAAAATAATATAAGTTTCTTATAAGTACAAATATAATATTTTGATGAATATCTTACATAATCTCTTGCCTTAATATGTATATTAAAGACACATACATATAATTTTGGAACATAAATTTTTTTTGCGGGAGTCGCGCTCCCAGCGCGCCCCAGCACGTATATGATGTGACGCGGGACCCGCAAGCGCGCAAACATCTCGTACCATAATGTGCATGTGTCGCGAATGCACGGGAGCAGGAGTCGCAGACTGGTCGCATACCAATCGCGCATATCACGTGATATTAAATGTATATGATGTAACTGAAAAACACGCAGCCATCGCACACCATACGCGGATCCTTCATGACTTTTCTAAAATGGAGGCTAGAATGCGCGCACCCACCGTGATGTGTACACTTTGGGTGCACGACTGCGAAAAAAATTGGATTTTTTTTAAAGAAAATGATATAAATATATTAAAATAAAAAATGAAAACAAGAAAATTAATCAATATTTCAGTTTTAATTAAAAAATGTTTTTTTGCAATTTTCAGAAAAATATATGTTATTTAATGAATAAAATATTTACAAATAAACAGTTAAAAAACTGTAGAAAATCAGTACAAAAAAATAGATATAACTACTATCACACTTAAAAGTTAGCATTTAAAAAACCTTTGAAATTCACTGAAAAAAAACATAGGTTTCAGAGACGTTATAGTTAGAAATTAGCATTTAAAAAAACCTTAGAAATTCACAGAAAAAAACATAGGTTTCAGGGGTGTTATAGTTAGCTGCCCATTTCACTCGTACAAAACCATAGAAATTCTTCCGTTATAGTTAGTTCTGCTAACTATAACTCACGCGCCCGCAATGCACTGCTGATGATGTCACATATTGCATCATTCATGACATGGTCAGTGACATCACTGATGACATCTCAAATGACATCACTGATGACATCATCCACTTGACAATCCGATACACCACATCATACACTAGTATAACCTTTCATCACTCACTGTAAAATACAGAGTACCATATTTGAAACCATTGACACACCAATACCAGTTACTACATACCCACTCGCTGATTCCTAAGTCTACACACACAACTACCCATTCAACAACAGAATCATCTATACATGCAGTCATTAATTAATAGAACACTATCAAATGCACTTATACACATATATAGACATTGACACATCAGCAGTCATCTTAGTCGGTTATGCAGTCATCCTACTCACTCATAAAAAAAATGTATCGCACTTAAATTTACTCACTTACACAATTGTCCAATGATACCTCATTTATTCAAACACATAGTAACTCATTGTTAATATGTTAAAAAAGCACCATTACAATTATACACTCATTCATATATTTACTCTCACAATCACTGACTCTTACACAAACTTATTTATATACACCTACTCTCACATACAATGCCTTTTATTTTTTTACTTTGTTGAAGATGTACAACTAAAACAGATATTCGCTCACCAACACACAAATAAATACACTCAGTCACCCAAACAACTGTTTCCACATGCACTCTTAAACCCATATACCTAGTCAATCAACCATTCACACATCTATGCATAGAGTTACTCACACCCCATCCAACCACACACAAACTCAGTGTCCCATACAAATACTTACCCAACTAATCAATAACTAATATACACACTCATGTAGTTAGTGACCAACTGAGGCAGCAGGTTATACAACAACAGAGACAGTGCTGCACACATTCACATAGTTTAGTTACTAATCCATGTATTAAGTGAGACACTTTTAATTACTCACTGAAAAAGACAGTCAGACAGCTACTAAATCCTCCATCCAGACAGTTATATATCAACTCAATCTTCAATACAGATTGGTATATAATACATATTTAAATTTCAAACTAAACCACATTCAGTGGATGATGTCATCAGATGTCATCAGTGATGTCATCAGTGATGTCACTGACCATGTCATGAATGATGCAATATATGACATCATCAGCAGTGCATTGCGGGCGCGTGAGTTATAGTTAGCAGAACTAACTATAACGGAGGAATTTCTATGGTTTTGTACGAGTGAAATGGGCAGCTAACTATGACACCCCTGAAACCTATGTTTTTTTCTGTGAATATATATATATATATATATATATATATCTCGAACAGCACTCCTTCCACTTCTACCAAGGCCTCGGCAGCGAAGAAAGAGATACGAACCACTTCTTTTCTCAGGCAAGATGTTTATTTGAAACCTAGCAGCAGTCAACAGATGACGCGTTTCGGGCTAAGGCGCCCTTGTTCACATAAAGGCTGCAAATGGATTTCGCCATTTTTAAATGATATGCCCTTCCCCCCAAAGTCACATGTTCCTAAAGTTAATGAAGAACATAGTAAACAGACTTCATAAATATAACCAATGCAACGAATACATATTGGCAGTTTAAAAAAAGGAATTTTTCCTGGATAAATCCATACATCTTTATAAACAATGCGAAATTCATTATAACTGCATAAATGCATGTAATCATTGATAGAATTACTACTTTGGGAAGGAAGTGTGCCAAAAAGATAAAGTGCATAGCAGAGCTAATTGAAGAATTGTTTTACACATGTACCATGTGCAAATTAATGTGATGTGTCGTGCGAAAAAAATATTTTGAAAAAATATATATATATATATTTAGACAAACATTACTTACAAAATGGTTACAAGAATGAAAGATAAATATACAAATGAGATATACATTTTAACATTTTGTTTCTTCCCGTAACCACTAATTTCACCAATACTTGCAAAATTAAACAGTGAAATATTTAAAAACCAAGTCACAAAACAAACTCAAAGAATCTGTACGGTATAAAACACATTACTCCGGGTAGCATACAGAATACATATTCACAGACATGTGTACATATCTTCGGTGTTATTCAGACCATTTGGGCATTTGCTATCGAAGTTAAGAATAAATTTAGTTTCTAATCTCCTAAGCGAAGCCTCTCTGTTCCCTCCTCTTCGTGGTTTAGGGACAGCAGCTACCACATAGTATTTTAAACAAGATAAATTATTACCATGCACTTGTTTGAAGTGGCGTGCCACTGGGTAATTGGGATCACTATGCAAGATAGCACGTAGATGTTGAAGAATTCTCTCATGTACCTGTAGCTTGGTACTCCCGATGTAGTTGAGCCCACAGGTACAAGTGAGAACATAAACTGCAAAATCAGTTTTGCAGTTATAGTTTCCCATTATCTTGTGTGGTGTAGGGCTGAATGGAGTACAGTATTCTGTTGTGTTTACCCCGAACTTGCACGCCCGGCAGGATGAGCATTTATAAAAACCATCTTTTGGTGTTAACCAATTGGGTTTAGCTCTTATTTCAGGGCTAGTGAGATCTAATACGGCCCCCATGTTTCTGGCTCTACTGAATGTTATAGTGGGGCTGGATGGCAGGCTCATTCTTAGAACGGGGTCAGTAAGTACTATTCCCCAGTTTCTATTAATGATAGACCTAATTTTGCGTTCGTTCTCACTATATGCTGTGATAAGTCTAGGACATTGAGCCTTGACAATTGTCTCGGGAGTAGCTGGTGAATCAGATAGGACCTCCGAGACAGACTCATTTGCTATTGGAGCTGGAAGTAAACTAGCTCTAGGTCTAGCTGATGTTTTAGTTAGAGCTGAAGTCAAGATCTCATCTGAATAGCCTCTAGCTTTCATGCGACGCATGGATTCTGCAGCACAAATGTTAAATTCAGCATCCGTGCTGCATATCCTTCTCAGGCGTACCAATTCCCCATAGGCAATGCTCGCAATCAGGTGTTTAGGGTGGGCACTGGAGGCATGGAGTGGAACATTGCCAGCAGTAGGTTTTCTAAAAAGGGTACTTTCTATTCTACCATTTGCTACATACAGTTTGACATCCAAAAATTCCAAGCTGGAATTGTCTATGTGGTGGGTAAAGTGGAGATTCAAATTATTTACATTGATGTTTTCGATGAATTCCAATGCTTTATCTTTGTTACCATACCACACGATGAAAATATCATCAATAAACCTGTAGTAGTGCACTATGTTTTCCTCAAAGATGGAAGAATAGTTCCTTTTAAGTACCTGCTCCTCCCACCAGCCAACGTGCAAGCACGCGTAGCTGGGGGAGAAGCAATTATATATATATATATATATATATATATATATATATATATATACATATATATACATATATATATTATCTACTGGCGGTCGCCAGTAGTTAGTTATAGTTAGGACCCTGTTTCCATAGGAAATCCGCAAAATTCTATTTGGAATAACTTTGGCGCCGGTCGACGAATCCTCGCGAAATTTTCAAAACTAATGGGGCGCTACGCTCCGCTCCTACCCTGAAAGTCTCGGGGGGATTCGTCAAGCGGGGGCTGAGAAAAAAGGGGGGTCCCAAAACGCGTTTTCCCCATGCATTTTTCCATAGGACCTTTAGACACAACTACAGCCCGAACGGCTGAACAGAGTTACTTGAAATTTGGCAGAGAGGTAGTCTACAGGTCAAGGACGTGCCTTTTGTAGGTCTGGTGTAAATCTGTTCAGTAGGTCCTGAGAAAATAGCATTTAAATCAATATATATATCTGTGGCAGCTTACCGTGCGCTTACCGTGCGCTTACGATAAGCTTACCGTACGCGTACGGTGACGTGCGCGAGCGCGATTCTGATTGGCTGTTAGATCTTAGTAAACATTCGAATCAGTCAAAACCAGGAAGTGTCGGCCGCCATTTTCTCTCTCGCACTCTGAGGGGGGGAGGAAAAACAAAGTTGGATAACATGAAAAGGGGCAGGCTAGACAGCTCCTAATCACCTAGCCATGGTTAGGGTGTCCCAAAAGAACCCCCAAGGCCAAAAATTCAATTTTTTTTTTTTTTTTAAAATGCCGATTACGCTTACCGTACGCTTACGGTCAAAAATAATTAAAAAAAAATAATCATCCACATTATCCCCACCCCGTGTGCAAAAGGTGCCCGTAGGCCACCTTTTATGCATGGCCTTAT